>NC_083582.1:20256136-20436136 GCF_027579695.1 Neoarius graeffei | reverse complement strand
TTTTAACTGTATAAGCACATCTGAAACTAATTTTCAACAACATACTGTGAAAAGCACTTGTTCAGAGTGGGGAAAACACACTTTGTGTCACCAAGTGCATGAAAACAGCTTTCCAAGTGCAGGAGTGCATTCAGTCTGTCTGGAAAGCCCTTTCTGCGCCTAAAGCTCACGTTTGACAACGAAGATTGATTTCATGTGAAATGAGTGCATTCGAGCATATTTGACAAGTAACAACTTTCTAAGCATGGTGTCATGGTCCTACCTGTGGGCTTCTCTCTTCAGGTAACATCTCCACTCAGCATTACTGGCCATGCCCGCACTCACTTCCTCTTATTAACTTTCAGTGACTGTCATTGGCTGTTGCTGATCACCTGCTTCCCCCGGGTGTATTTAAGCTGCAGTTCTCCCTAGCCTCAGTGTCAGATCATCTGCAACTCTCAGCCTGATAACCTACTCTGTGTTCCAGTTTGCTCTCTAACTCCTGCCTGCTGAGGGACTACACGCTTGGAGACTGCCTGAAACCCAAGTTCTGTCAACCTACAGCCACAGCTCTCTGACTATGCTAGATCCTGTCAGATCTCAGCTGCTAAGCAGAGTCGGGCCTGGTCAGTACTTGGATGGGAGACCTCAGACGTCACCACCAGCCATCCCTGCCTCTCAGTTCTCCTGCCTCTGGACTTCACCCACACACATTCTCCCAACTCCCTTTTCCCCTATTATTAATAAACTGTTTTTTGAGCGCATTTGATCTCCTCTCCTGTCTGTTCCGTGACAGAACGATCTGACCACACATGGAGTCAGCACCCGAACCCTCTGCCCTAGACCGGCTGCAGCGCACCGAGAGAGATGTCAGTCGGATGTCTGCCGACATTGCAGCCCTGATCCAGCTTGGTCATCAGCAACAGCTCCAGCAACAGCGACTGGACCAAGCACTCCAGCTGCTCACCGCTCTAGCACCCACTGCTCCTCCGAGTCAACCACCGCCACCCCTCGTTGCATCAGCCCCTGTCATACCCGCCACTGACGTGCCAGCTCCAGGAGGTGCTCCTGCTGCACTCGGCACCCCGGAACCCAAGGTCGGCAGTCTGGAGTGTTTTGATGGCGACCCCTCCCATGTCTGTGCTTTCCTGACCAGCTGCCAGCTGCTGTTTGACCTGCAGCCCAGAACCTTCGCGTCAGAGGCAGCGAAGGTGGCCTTCGTCATCACTCATCTGACTGATCGCGCCCGCCTGTGGGGAACAGCAGAGTATGAACGCCGGACACCGGCGTGTGCCTCCTTCTCCTTGTTTTCAGCGGAAATGACTAAGGTCTTCGACCTGGAGGCATCCGGAGGACTGTTGCGTATTCGCCAAGGCAGACGAACAGTGGCTGACTACTCGGTCGACTTCCAGACCATGGCCCGGCGCAGCAAGTGGAACATGCAGGCGCTGGTGGACACCTTTCTGCACAGCCTGGCCGACTACATGAAGGACGAACTGGTCTCGTATGAACAACCATCGAAACTCGATGAGGCTGTTGCCCTGGCCGTCCGCATAGACCGCCGGGTCCAGACCCATTGACGAGTGAGGGCCCGCCAGGCTCAGTCAGTCACCAGCGCATGGAGTGACCCAGCCCCTGCTACGTCTCCTGCTGTTTCTCAGCCGAGCCTTCCAGACCAGTCAGAGCCCATGGAGATCGGCCGTGCTCCCCTCAGCCCGGCAGAGCACCAGCGTTGGATCACCTCCAATCTGTGCCTGTACTGTGGTGATGGTCACCGTGCTGCCTCTTGCCCAGTAAAAGCAACGAGCTCACCAGACATAGGAGGGGCCCAGCTGGGCTCAATGACCATCCAGTCCTCCACCAGCCAGAAACCTATGCTCCAAGTCTGCCTTCATCTGTTGGATTCCACCCACACCCTGGCCGCCCTGGTGGACTCCGGGGCCGAGGCTAACATCATGGACACTGAGCTTGCGCGCCAGTTGGACCTGCGAAGCCACCTCCTATCCTCTCCCATTCCAGCCAGGGCGCTGGATGGCCATTTCCTTGGCACCGTCACCCGCCTCACTGCCCCTGTTCCGATGACCCTGTCAGGCAACCACCACGAAACCATCCAATTTCACCTGCTCCATTCTCCCGGCCAACCTCTCATCCTGGGCTATCCATGGCTCTGCCAGCACAGTCCTCACCTCGACTGGGCCACTGGAGAGATAAAAGAATGGGGCAAGGACTGCCATCAGACCTACTTACAAGCCGCCATCCTAAACACCTGTACTCCACCTGCCAGCTCTGCCCCCGACATCACTAATGTCCCAGCGTGTTATCACAGCATTCGGGAGGTAGTCAGTAAAACCAAGGCCACTTCCTTGCCTCCTCCACGGCCCTACGACTGCGCCATTGATCTCCTCCCAGGCACTGCGCCACCCAAGGGTCGTCTCTACTCTCTGTCCACCCCGGAAAGGAAGGCGATGGAGACCTACATCAGTGACTCTCTGGCTGCCGGCCTCATCCGTCCATCCTCTTCGCCCGCCGGTGCTGGGTTCTTCTTCGTGGGAAAGAAGGATGGGTCCCTGCACCCCTGCATCGATTACAGGGCTCTCAACGACATCACCGTCAAGAACCGATACCCTCTCCCACTGCTTACCTCCGCCTTCAAGCTGCTCTAGGGAGCCATGGTCTTCACGAAACTCGATCTCCGGAATGCCTACCACCTGGTTCGGAAAAGGGAGGGAGACGAGTGGAAGACCATGTTCAACACCCCCACTGGTCACTATGAATACCAGGTGATGCCGTTTGGCCTTACCAACGTGCCAGCGGTATTCCAGGCTCTGGTGAATGATGTCCTGCGAGATATGTTGAACAAGTTCATGTTCGTTTACCTCAACGACATCCTGATCTTCTCTAAAACCCTGTCCGAACACACCCAGCATGTCCAGCAAGTGCTCCGTCGTCTCCTGGAAAACTCCCTCTTCGTCAAGGCAGAGAAGTGTGAGTTTCATGCCAAGTCTGTGGGGTTCTTGGGGTACATATTGGCAGAAGGGAGCATCCCGATGGACCCTGCCAAAATCTCTGCAGTTACTTCATGGCCAGTACCAGAGAGCAGGAAGCAGCTTCAGCAGTTCCGGGGCTTCGCAAATTTCTACAGGAAATTCATTCGTAATTACAGCACCATTGTGTCACCCCTCACCGCCTTGAGCAGTACCAAACAGCCCTTCACCTGGACTCCGGCCGCCAACGAAGTCTTTGCCACCCTCAAGGCTCTGTTCACCACTGCTCCCATCTTCCGGCTGCCTGATGAGGAGCGGCAATTCATCATTGAGGTGGACGCCTCGGGTGTGGGAGTCGGGGCAGTGCTCTCACAGAGGTCTGCGGATGACAACAAGTTCCACCCCTGTGCGTTCTTCTCCCGCTGGCTGTCACCGGCCGAACGCAATTACGACGTCGGCAATCGGGAACTGCTGGCAGTCAAGCTCGCCCTGGAGGAATGGCGCCACTGGCTGGAGGGGTGCGTAGTCCCATTCCTGGTCTGGACAGACCATAAGAATCTAGAATACATCTGCACCGCCAAACGACTCAACCCCAGACAGGCCCGCTGGGCTCTCTTTTTCACCCGCTTCAATTTCACCCTTTCCTACCAGCCCGGATCTCGCAACACCAAGCCTGACGCACTCTCCTGCCAGTTCCAGAAGGATGATGCCCCTTCCAAGGACCCGGCTCCCATCCTACCTGACCCCTGTATCATTGCTGCGCTGACCTGGGACATCGAAGAATGAGTGCGGGAAGCCCTCCATGACCAACCCAGCCCCAGTGCATGCCCCGCAAGTCGCCTCTTCGTTCCTGAAGACCTGTGATCCCAGGTTATACAATGGGGACACGACTCCCATCTAGCCTGCCACCCTGGTTCCACTCGCACCTACCACCTGGTGGCCTACTATGAGCAGGGATGTGCGAGACTTCGTCCGAGCCTGCCCTACCTGTAACCAAAATAAGTCCTCCAGCCGACCTCCTGCCGGTTTGCTCCAGCCTCTGCCCGTGCCTATGCGACCCTGGTCCCACATCTCCCTGGATTTTGTTACGCGTCTACCCCCTTCTAACGGGATGACGGTCATACTCACCATCGTGGACCGCTTTAGCAAGATGGCACACTTTGTTCCCCTCCCTAAACTACCGTCAGCCAAGGAGACTGACCAGATCGTCTTGCAACATGTCTTCCGCATCCATGGGCTGCCCAAGGACATTGTTTCAGACCGGGGGCCGCAATTCGCCTCCTCGTTTTGGGAGGAGTTCTGTCACCTACTCGGGGCCACCACCAGCCTCACCTCCGGATTCTGACCCCAACGGCCAGTCTGAGCGGACTAACCAGGAGTTGGAGAAGGCACTTCGGTGCATGGCGTCACGCAACCCTAGGGCCTGGTGCGAGCACCTGCTGTGGGTGGAATACTCTCACAACTCCCTCACCAGCTCAGCCACCAGGCTGTCCCCATTCCACTGCGTGTATGGCTACCAACCACCCCTGTTCCCCAGCCAGGAGTTGGAGCCATGTCCGCTCCTGCCCGGCTGCCCTCACCTATGCACGCCGATGCCGCCGCACCTGGTCTCAAGCCCGCGCTGCACTCCTCAAGTCAGTCACCAGCTACTCTACTGGCGCCAACTGGCAGAGGATGCCTGAGCCCACCTACTGGGTGGGCCAGAAGGTGTGGCTATCTGCCAAGGACCTGCCCCTCCAGGTGGAGTCTTGTAAGCTAGCACCTCGGTTCGTCAGACCATTCCCTATCCAGAGGAAAATCAGCCAGTCTGCTGTCTGGCTCCGACTGCCCAAATCCATGAGAGTGCACCCCTCCTTCCATGTCTCTAAGATCAAGCCAGTGCACGAGAGCCCGCTGGTCCCAGCTGCACCTCCTCCTCCTCCTCATCTCATCGACGGTGGCCCGGTCTACTTTGTCCGGCGACTGCTGAAGTTATGACGCAGGGGCAGGGGTCTCCAATACCTGGTGGATTGGGAGGGCTATGGTCCTGAGGAGAGGAGGTGGGTTCCTGCTGAAAGGATTCTGGATCCGGCCCTCATCGCCGACTTCCATCGGCTACACCCTGACCAGCCTTCCATCCGATGGGGCCGACGTAGGGGTTCTCACCAGGTGGATCCACTTCCGGACCCTGCCCCGGCTCCAGCGCCTGAGCCTGACACTGAACCGAATCCTGGGCGGGGGCCCTTGGATGACGATTCTTCTGACAGTGAAGAGGGTGAGGAGGCTATGGAGACTGACCGGTCAGAGGAATTCTGACACTCCACCGGTATTCCCCCTCCTCCCGCCTGTCTTGGTGGATCTGTAGCTAGGGACTTCTGGAACCATCCCTTGAGGGGGGGGGTTCTGTCATGGTCCTACCTGTGGGCTTCTCTCTTCAGGTAACATCTCCACTCAGCATTACTGGCCACGCCCGCACTCACTTCTTCCTCTTATTAACTTTCAGTGACTGTCATTGGCTGTTGCCGATCACCTGCTTCCCCCTGGGTGTATTTAAGCTGCAGTTCTCCCTAGCCTCAGTGTCAGATCATCTGCAACCCTCAGCCTGATAACCTACTCTGTGTTCCAGTTTGCTCTCTAACTCCTGCCTGCTGAGGGACTGCACGCTTGGAGACTGCCTGAAACCCAAGTTCTGTCAGCCTACAGCCACAGCGCTCTGACTATGCCAGATCCTGTCAGATCCCAGCTGCTAAGCAGAGTCGGGCCTGCTTAGATGGGAGACCTCAGACGTCACCACCAGCCATCCCTGCCTCTCAGTTCTCCTGCCTCTGGACTTCACCCACACACATTCTCCCAACTCCCTTTTCCCCTATTATTAATAAACTGTGGTTTGAGCGCATTTGATCTCCTCTCCTGTCTGTTCCGTGACACATGGATTAAAATGACCAATATGATGAAAATGTGTTAAAAGCTCGAAAACATGAAAATGTTTTCGAGCTTTTAACACATTTTCATCATATTGGTCATTTTAACTGTCTAAGCACATCTGACACGAGTTTTCAACAAAGTACTGTGAAAAGGACTTGTTCAGAGTGGGAAAACACACTCTGTGTCACCGAGTGCATGAAAACAGCATTCCTAGCGCAGTCTGTCTGTAAAGCAGTCTGTCTGTAGCGCAGTCTTTCTGCATTCAGTCTGTCTGTAAAGCCCATTCTGCGTCTAAAGCACACTTTTGACAATGAACATTGATTTAATGTGAAATGAGTGCATTCCAGCATATTTGACAAGTAACAACTTTCTAAGCATGGATTTTCATGTTTTCGAGCTTTTTACACATTTTCATCATATTGGTAATTTTAACTGTATAAACATGTCTGAAACGAGTTTTCAACAACGTACTGTGAAAAGCACTTGTTCAGAGTGGGAAAACACACTTTATGTCACTGAGTGCATGAAAACAGCTTTACGAGCGCAGGAGTGCATTCAGTCTGTCTGGAAAGCCCTTTCTGCGCCAAAAGCAAGCGTTTGACAACAAACATTGATTTCATGTGAATTGAGTGCATTCGAGCATATTTGACAAGTAACAACTTTCTAAGCATGGATTTTCATGTTTTCGAGATTTTAACACATTCTCATCATATTGGTCATTTTAACTGTCTAAGCACATCTGAAACGAGTTTTCAACAAAGTACTGTGAAAAGCACTTGTTCAGAGTGGGAAAACACACTCTGTGTCACCGAGTGCATGAAAACAGCATTCCTAGCGCAGTCTGTCTGTAAAGCAGTCTGTCTGTAGCGCAGTCTGTCTGCATTCAGTCTGTCTGTAAAGCCCATTCTGCGTCTAAAGCATACTTTTGACAATGAACATTGATTTAATGTGAAATGAGTGCATTCCAGCATATTTGACAAGTAACAACTTTCTAAGCATGGATTTTCATGTTTTCGAGCTTTTTACACATTTTCATCATATTGGTAATTTTAACTGTATAAACATGTCTGAAACGAGTTTTCAACAACGTACTGTGAAAAGCACTTGTTCAGAGTGGGAAAACACACTTTATGTCACTGAGTGCATGAAAACAGCTTTACGAGCGCAGGAGTGCATTCAGTCTCTCTGGAAAGCCCTTTCTGCGCCAAAAGCAAGCGTTTGACAACATTGATTTCATGTGAATTGAGTGCATTCGAGCATATTTGACAAGTAACAACTTTCTAAGCATGGATTTTCATATTTTGGACCTTTTAACACATTTTCATCATATTGGTCATTTTAAATGTATAAGGACATCTGAAACGAGTTTTCAACAACGTACTGTGAAAAGCACTTGTTCAGAGTGGGAAAACACACTTTGTCACTGAGTGCATGAAAACAGCTTTCCGAGTGCAGGAGTGCATTCAGTCTGTCTGGAAAGCCCTTTCTCCGGCTAAAGCACACGTTTGACACCGAACATTGATTTCATGTGAAATGAGTGCATTCGAGCATATTTGACAAGTAACAACTTTCTAAGCATGGATTTTCATGTTTTCAAGATTTTAACACATTTTCATCATATTGGTCATTTTAACGGTCTAAGCACATCTGAAACGAGTTTTCAACAAAGTACTGTGAAAAGCACTTGTTCAACATGGGAAAACACACTTTGTCACCGAGAGCATGAAAACAGCTTTCCGAGCGCAGGAGAGCATTCAGTCTGTCTGTGAAGCCCATTCTGCGTCTAAAGCACACGTTTGACAACGAACATTGATGTCATGTGAAATGAGTGCATTCGAGCATATTTGACAAGGAACAAATTTCTCAGCATGGATTTTCATATTTTTGACCTTTTAACACATTTTCATCATATTGGTCATTTTAACTGTATAAACATGTCTGAAACGAGTTTTCAATAACGTACTGTGAAAAGCACTTGTTCAGAGTGGGAAAACACACTTTATGTCACCGAGGGCATGAAAACAGCTTTCTGAGTGCAGGAGTGTAATCATTCTCTGTGTAAAGCCCTTTCTACACCTAAAGCACATGATTGACAACGAACATTGATTTCATGTGAAATGAGTGCATTCAAGCATGTTTGACAAGTAACAACTTTCTGAGCATGGATTTTCATATTTTCGAGCTTTTAACACATTTTCATCATATTGGTCATTTTAACTGTCTAAGCCAGTGGTTCTCAACCGGGGGGGCGTGCCCCCCTGGTGGGGCGCGGAGGTACTCCAGGGGGGTTGCGAGTAGGCTTCATGTATGGAGGAAAAAAAAAAATCTGGGGCTAACAGGCTATAGTAGCTAAGCAGATGCAACACATTTACCCATGTCAAAATGCAGGACATTGGACTCTCATCTCATCTCATTATCTCTAGCTGCTTTATCCTTCTACAGGGTCGCAGGCAAGCTGGAGCCTATCCCAGCTGACTACGGGCGAAAGGCGGGGTACACCCTGGACAAGTCGCCAGGTCATCACAGGGCTGACACATAGACACAGACAACCATTCACACTCACATTCACACCTACGGTCAATTTTAGAGTCACCAGTTAACCTAACCTGCATGTCTTTGGACTGTGGGGGAAACCGGAGCACCCGGAGGAAACCCACGCGGACACGGGGAGAACATGCAAACTCCACACAGAAAGGCCCTCGCCGGCCCCAGGGCTCGAACCCAGGACCTTCTTGCTGTGAGGCGACAGCGCTAACCACTACACCACCGTGCCGCCCCGGACATTGGACTATTACATACAAATCAATACTATTATAAAATCTATCATCAATCTATCATAAAATCTTGTGTGTAGGTTATTTTAAGCCCGTGACGCGAACATGACGCAACGTCACGTGAGTGAGTCTGCATACCGTGGCCACCATGTGAGTGCTTGCCACACACACACTAGTCTGGTTTCTTGCCGAGTTAACTCGTGCCGACTCTCGCTAGTCTACTATCATCAATCCATCGATACAGCGCAAAACCCAAACAGTCTTTTTAAAGACTACTACCCCACACTGTATTTTTGCTTTCCCCATTTCAGCTCTACCCAAATAATTTGTTGTTTTTGTTGTTTTCTTACAGCAGTAAGAAAACAACAAAAACAACAAATTATTTGGGTAGAGCTGAAATGGGGAAAGCAAAAATAGTCTACTACCCCTTTGCCTTTTTCACCCTGCGTATGAAAAATCCAACTGTCCCACACACACACACACACACACACACACTCACACGAGTAAGTACACCATTCACACCTCGTTAAAATTTGCAACTATAAAATCCCCGAATAAAGATATCGATCGTGTTTCTCACTGATAAGCCCCATACGTTCCCTCTGGTTAGCCCCCTTAGCCTACTACAAACTTAGCCTACTACAGACTTATCGTTACAACTTTATTACACATGTTTATTCACAAATACTTTAACAAAATGGATAGATTTCTTGTCAAAAAACCCAAGACAACTGACGTAGGTCTACCACCAGCTGCGAGAAAGCTTCGCAGATACGATGAATCATACCTGCAGTTTGGTTTTACTGTCATCTCTGATCTTCGTCCTCAGTGTGTCGTGTGTGCCGAGGTGCTGGCAAACGAAAGCATGAAGCCATGCAAACTTAAAAGGCACCTCGAAACGAAGCATGCTGGCCTGAAGGACAAACCGCTTGAATACTTTCAAAGAAAGCATGATGGCCTGCATCAGCAACAGGCAACAATTTCCGTGCACAGCACTGTATCTAAGCAGTGCCTGGAGGCATCATATGTGGTGGCAAAAAGAATAGGTAAGCTAGGCAAACCGCACACTGATGCCGAGAAATTCGTTTTGCCAGCTGCGCAGGACATGTGCAGAATATTCTTCGGGGATAGTGTAGCAGCCAAATTAGGCACCGTGCCACTTTCAAATGACACAGTTGCTCGGAGAATTGCTGATATGTCCAATGATATCAGAGAGCAATTAATACAGTTTATTAAAAATAGTCCATACTATGCCTTGCATAGTATGCAAGGCATAGTGTGGACTATTGGATGAGTCTACCGATATTGCTGGACAGGCACAGCACTGTATCTAAGCAGTGCCTGGAGGCATCATATGTGGTGGCAAAAAGAATAGGTAAGCTAGGCAAACCGCACACTGATGCCGAGAAATTCGTTTTGCAAGGCATAGTATGGACTATTGGATGAGTCTACCGATATTGCTGGACAGGCACAGCTTCTTACATATGTCAGGTATGTCAGGGATAAATTAATTGAGGAGGATGTCCTTTTTTGCCGCCCTCTTCAGTCACACACAACTGGAGAGGCCATCTTCAATGTCCTTGATTCATTTATTCGCGAGAATGGGTTGGCGTGGGACCGATGCGTTGGCTTGTGCACGGATGGCGCACGAGCAATGACGGGCCGTGAGCAAGGTCTAGCTGCTCGCGTTAAGCAGGTAGCTCCACTTGTAAAATGGACCCATTGCATGGTTCATCGCGAAGCACTTGCTGCAAAAAAAAATGCCGTCTCTGTTGGAATTCGTGCTGAACCAATCAGTAAAAATGATCAACCTCATCAAGTCATGGCCGCTAAACTCTCGCTTGTTTGAGGTCCTCTGTCAGGAGATGGGGTCAGAGCACGAACAGCTGCTTCTGCACACTGAGGTTCGCTGGCTGTCCAGGGGGCGGGTGTTACAACGTTTGTATGAGCTGCGAGATGAGGTGAAGCGGTTTTTGACACAAATCAATTCAGACCTGGCGAAAAATCTGGATGACCCTTTGTGGCTGGCGTGTCTCTCCTATTTGGTCGATATATTTGACCGCTTGAATGGCTTGAACCTGTCTTTGCAAGGCCGAGAAACTCACATTTTGCTTCTCGCAGAGAAAGTGGATGCCTTCAAGCAAAAACTTGACCTCTGGTGTGGCCGCATCAGTCGGGGGAACTGTGATATGTTCCCAAGCCTTGCAGACTTTATCAGTAATGCAGGCACTTCCCACGATTTCTCATCTGTCTTTCAAGCAGCGTCAGAGCACCTGTCGGTAATGAGAAAACAGTTTGCGGCATACTTCACTGTGATTATCGCTCTTTTGCGTGGGTTCGAGATCCATTTGTGTGTACTGCTGACGAACTTCCAGTTGACATGCAGGAACAGCTTATTGAGCTGAAGAGTGACAGTAGACTTAAGGCAGTCTTCACCTCATGCCCTCTTTCGACATTCTGGGCAGCATTGATGCAGGAGTACCCGCAACTGTGTGACGTAGCCTTGAAACTGCTCATCCCATTCGCATCGACCTACTTGTGTGAGGCAGGATTTTCAAAAATGACTGCGCTCAAAACGAAATATCGCAATCGTGCGCAAATTGAGGATGACTTGAGACTGTGCTTGTCAAACATTTCGCCAAGAATCGAGGATCTTTGTAAGGCAAAGCAGGCTCAGGTCTCGCATTAACGCAAATGCAGATCACAAAGGCACAGTAAAAAGTAAAACCTAAATTCACGCCTGGTCCCAATTCCCAATGATATCAATAGCCAGCTAATGATAAGCCTAATAAAATACCTAATAAAAACAACAATAATAATAATAATAATAATAATAATAATAATAATGCCTATTAATAATAATAGCATAATAATAATAATAATAATATCAACAACCAACAACAGCAATAATAATAATAATAGGCCTAATAATAATAATAATGCCTGAAAGAACATAAGTCTTGTACTACTGCCAACAGCTTAGTAATGATAATAGGCCATAATAATAATAATAATAATAATAATAATAATTATAATAATTATAATTATAATAATGCCCGAAAGCAGATTAGAAATGTGGTGCTACTGCCAATTATAACAATAGCCTAATAATGATAATAGGCCTATGTATTTCTATGGAATGGATAATGCTACTACTGCTGCTACTGCTACTACTACTACTACTACTACTAATAATAATAATAATAATCTAGCCCAGGGCTATCTATCTATCTATCTATCTATCTATCTATCTATCTATCTATCTATCTGTCTATCTGTCTATCTATCGGTCAATATAAGGTGCTGTAGGTCGGGTGAGTGTGTTTGGGGGGGGATGGGGGCGGGGCGAGAAGAGGGGCCCCCAACTGCAATGAACCAGTTTTGGTGGGGCCCAGGTTGCAAAAGGTTGAGAACCCCTGGTCTAAGCACATCTGAAATGAGTTTTCAACAAAGTATTGTGAAAAGCACTTGTTCAGAGTGGGAAAACACACGTTGTGTCACCGAGTGCATGATAACAGCTTTCCGAGCGCAGGAGTGCATTCACTCTGTGTAAAGCCTTTTCTTTGCCTAAAGCAAATGTTTGACAACGAAGATTGATTTCATGTGAAATGAGTGCATTCAAGCATATTTGACAAGTAACAACTTTCTAAGCATGGATTTTCATGTTTTCGAGCTTTTTATACATTTTCATCATATTGGTCATTTTAAATGTATAAGCCATCTCAATCGAGTTTTCAACAACGTAATGTGAAAAGCACATGTTCGGAGTGGGAAAACACACTTTATGTCACCAAGTGCATGAAAACAGCTTTCCGAGCACAGGAGTGCATTCAGTCTGTCTGGAAAGCCCTTTCTGTGCCAAAAGCACACGTTTGACAACAAACATAGATTTCATGTGAATTGAGTGCATTCGAGCATATTTGACAAGTAACAATTTTCTAAGCATGGATTTTCGTGTTTTCGAGCTTTTAACACATTTTCATCATATTGGTCATTTTAAATGTCTAAGCACGTCTGAAATGAGTTTTCAACAACACAATGTGAAAAGCTCTTGTTCAGAGTGGGAAAACACACTCTGTTTCACCGAGTGCATGAAAACAGCTTTCCGAGAGCAGGAGTGCATTCAGTCTGTCTGGAAAGCCCTTTCTGCGCCTAAAGCACACGATTGACACTGAACATTGATTTCATGTGAAATGAGTGCATTCGAACATATTTGACAAGTAACAACTTTCTAAGCATGGATTTTCATATTTTCGAGCTTTTAACACATTTTCATCATCTTGGTCATTTTAACTGTCTAAGCACATCTGAAACGAGTTTTCAACAAAGTACTGTGAATAGCATTTGTTCAGAGTGGGAAAACACACTTTATGTCACCGAGTGCATGAAAACAGCTTTCCGAGCGCAGGAGTGCATTCAGTCTGTCTGGAAAGCCCTTTCTGTGCCAAAAGCACACATTTGACAACAAACATTGATTTCTGGTGAATTGAGTGCATTCGAGCATATTTGACAAGTAACAACTTTTCGCGCTTTTAACACATTTTCATCATATTGGTCATTTTAACTGTATAAGCACATCTGAAACGAGTTGTTACAACCAGCTAACCAGCGTAACACACGAATGACCAAAAAAACCAACAGGCTCAAGTTTAGTGGGTTTATTACAAATAAGAAGTTTACAATATAAGGAAATAATAAATAAAAATAAATACAATAACTAAATATGATAAAGGTAAATAATGGCATCAACTGCTGGCGTGAAGACAACCCCTCTCTTGCTCCTGGTCACAGCTCCCATTTATAATGCACAATATGCCAGGTAGACCAATTGGAGACGTCCCACCAACAGGGAAAACCTGAAAAACAATCAATAAGCAAAACACAAAGAAATATGGGAGAACCTACAGCCACCTAGAGGTAGAAGAGGGACATAACACCTCCACACCGAAATGGTGACTATAGTCTCCACAGAAACAAAAAAACTCAAAACAAAAACATGACATACGGTTTAGTCACAAACGTAGACATAAAAAGAGGCTAAGGCACTCTTGACAAGGCGTCAGCCAAGATGTTATCAGTGCCGCGAATGTGTCTGATCTCGATATTTAAAGGTTGCACGATCAGACTCCATCACATCAGACGCTGATTGGCGTTACACATGCGATGGAGAAACTTCAAAGGGTCGTGATCACTGAACACGATAATTTTCTCTGAGGCACCCAAATACACCTCAAAGTGTTGCACAGCCAGAACAAGCGCCAAAGCTTCCTTTTCGATGGTGGAGTACCTCTGTTGCTGATCGTTAAACTTTTTTGAAAAGTAGCAAACGGGGTGTTGGACACATTCTGAACCAGTCTGCAAAAAGACAGCTCCAGCACCAGAGTTGCTGGCATCAACTGCCAAATGAAAAGGTTTGTCAAAGTCAGGGGCAGCCAAAACAGGCGCAGAAATTAATAGGGCATTTTCAAAAGCGCTTTGGCAATGATCAGACCAAACAAAAGGAACCTTCGGGCTAAGTAAATCAGTAAGTGGAGCAACTACCGCAGAAAAATTCTTGCAGAACCCGCGATAGTAGCCCACCATTCCAAGAAAACGGCGCAACTCTCAACGATCAACAGGGGCAGGAAAACTAGTGATGGCCGACACTTTTGTATCCAACGGACGCACCTGATCACGACCCACAACTCGTCCAAGATACGTCACCGTGGCTTTTCCGAACTCGCACTTAGCCAGATTTATAGTAAGTCTTGCAACCGAAAGTCTATGGAAAAGCTCACGAATCTGATCAACATGAGAAGACCATGAACCACTATAAAGGACATCATCCTCCAAATAGGCTTCACAGCCTGGTAAACCAGACAAAATGTTATTAATAAGACATTGAAACGATGCTGGTGCATTGCGCATCCCAAACGCCATGACGCGATAAGAAAGAAAATCATCAGGCGTAACAAATGCAGAGATCTCCATAGCTCTAGGAGTTAACGGGATCTGCCAATACCCCTTCAGCAAATCGAATTTGCTGACAAAGGTTGCAGATCCAACGTGGTCAACACAGTCATCAAGCCTGGGGAGTGGATAACAATCAGGCTTGGTGACTGCATTGACACACCTCTAATCAGTGAAAAACATAAGTGCCATCCGGCTTTCCAACAAGAATGCATGGAGAGCTCCATGCACTCGAACTAGGCTCAGCAATATTATTTTCGAGCATATATGCCACCACCTTCTTTAATATCGCTTGCTTTATGGGGTTAACGCGTAAACCCCGTACGGGTTTACGGGTGCTGCTTAATTGGAGCTGCAGAGCCAACGTCAATGTCATGTGTTTGAGTGGGAATGTCATTAAACAGCTCTGGGAACTGGTGTATTACTTCCAGCAAATCGGCTTTTTGGGGCTCGGATAGGTGTGGAAGATGATTGCCTAAAACCGAGAGCATTTCCGAATTGCATAACCGCCCAACAACTACAGCACGAGATGGGCTACTCTCAAGATCTTCACGCTTCTCCACCAAAGCAGACATCAGTACCACCCCATCAGTGGATAGCGAATGATCACTGACAGAACCAGCCGACGCCGACTCAACACTTGGAGGATTCTCCTCGCGCTGATAAAAAGGCTTGAGCATATTAATGTGACAGACACACCTCTACTGACGACGGTCTGGTGTGGCAATTACATAATCACAGTCGGACACTTTGTGCTCTATCACATAAGGCCCACTAAAACGAGCCTGAAGTGCAGATCCTAAAATAGGAAGCAGCACAAGAACTTTATCGCCAACATTGAAGTGGCGATCAATAGCCTTCCTATCATAACACTGCTTCATTTTACTCTGAGCTTGCACTAAATTTTCACGAGCCAACTCATGGGCACGATGTAGACAAGCACGAAAACTTGATACATATGTCAAAATGTCTTGTGCAGAGTTGTCACAACAAAATTGATCTTTTAAAACGTGCAAAAACAAGATCAGCTGGACTAAATCCAAGTGATTCCTGCCTCACCTCTCTACAAGCAAAAAGTAACAAAGGCCCAATCCTATCCCGTTTCTAAGCAATACGCACGCAACATACTCTTAATTGTCTGGTGTTGGCGTTCCAACGCACCCTGACTAGCTGGGTGGTAGGCAGAGGAAATGTTGTGCTGTATATTCAAGTGCTTTAAAACACGGGTAAAAATTTGAGACATAAAATTGGACCCACAGTCAGTCTGGATGATCTTAGGACGACCGAACAAAAAAAAATGTGTGAATTTGTGAGTGAAATGAGTGCATTCATGCATATGTGACAAGAAACAACTTTGCTTGGATTATCATGTTTTCGAACTTTTAACATATTGGTCATTTTAACTGTAAAAGCACGTCTGAAACGAGTTTTCAACATAATACTGTGATTATGCACTTGTTCAGAGTGGGAAAACACACTGTGTGTCACTGAGTGCATCAAACCAGCTTTCCTTCAGCAGGAGCGCCTTCAGCCTGTTTCCAACGCCTATTCAGTGCATAAAGCAAACGTCTGACAAGGAACATTGATTCTGTGTGAAATGAGTGCATATGTGACATGAAACAACTTTCTAAGGATGGATTATCATGTTTTCGAGCTTTTAACACATTTTCGTCATTTTAACTGTAAAAGCACGTCTGAAACGAGTATTCAACATCGTATTGTGATAGGCACTTGTTCAGACTGGGAAAACACACTGAGTGCATGAAAACCAGCTTTCTTTCAGCGGGAGCGCCATCAGCCTGTTTCTAACGCCTTTTAAGTGCATAAAACAACCGTCTGACAAGGAACATTGATTCTGTGTGAAATGAGTGCATTCGAGCATATGTGACATGAAACAACTTTCTAAGGATGGATTATCAGGTTTTCGAGCTTTTAACACACTTTCATCACATTGCTCATTTTAACTGTCAAAGCACGTCTGAAACGAGTATTCAACATAATACTGTGATATGCCCTTGTTTCGAGTGGAAAAACACTTTGCGTCACTGAGTGCCTGAAACCAGCTTTCCTTCAGCAGGAGCGCCTTCAGCCTGTTTCTAACGCCTTTTCAGTGCCTAAAGCAAACGTCTAAGGAACATTGATTCTGTGGGAAATGAGTGCATTCGAGCATATGTGACATGAAACAACTTTCTAAGCCTGGATTTTCATGTTTTCTAGCTTTTAAAACATTTTCATCACATTGGTCATTTTAACTGTAAAAGCACGTCTGAAACGAGTTTTCAACATAATACTGTGATTATGCACTTGTTCAGAGTGGGAAAACACACTGTGTGCCACTGAGTGCATCAAACCAGCTTTCCTTCAGCAGGAGCGCCTTCAGCCTGTTTCCAACGCCTATTCAGTGCATAAAGCAAACGTCTGACAAGGAACATTGATTCTGTGTGAAATGAGTGCATATGTGACATGAAACAACTTTCTAAGGATGGATTATCATGTTTTCGAGCTTTTAACACGTTTTCGTCATTTTAACTGTAAAAGCACGTCTGAAACGAGTATTCAACATCGTATTGTGATAGGCACTTGTTCAGAGTGGGAAAACACACTGAGTGCATGAAAACCAGCTTTCCTTCAGCGGGAGCGCCATCAGCCTGTTTCTAACGCCTTTTAAGTGCATAAAACAAACGTCTGACAAGGAACATTGATTCTGTGTGAAATGAGTGCATTCGAGCATATGGTGACATGAAACAACTTTCTAAGGATGGATTATCAGGTTTTCGAGCTTTTAACACACTTTCATCACATTGCTCATTTTAACTGTCAAAGCACGTCTGAAACGAGTTTTCAACATAATACTGTGATTATGCACTTGTTCAGAGTGGGAAAACACACTGTGTGTCACTGAGTGCATCAAACCAGCTTTCCTTCAGCAGGAGCGCCTTCAGCCTGTTTCCAACGCCTATTCAGTGCATAAAGCAAACGTCTGACAAGGAACATTGATTCTGTGTGAAATGAGTGCATATGTGACATGAAACAACTTTCTAAGGATGGATTATCATGTTTTCGAGCTTTTAACACATTTTCGTCATTTTAACTGTAAAAGCACGTCTGAAACGAGTATTCAACATCGTATTGTGATAGGCACTTGTTCAGAGTGGGAAAACACACTCAGTGCATGAAAACCAGCTTTCCTTCAGCGGGAGCGCCATCAGCCTGTTTCTAACGCCTTTTAAGTGCATAAAACAAACGTCTGACAAGGAACATTGATTCTGTGTGAAATGAGTGCATTCGAGCATATGTGACATGAAACAACTTTCTAAGGATGGATTATCAGGTTTTCGAGCTTTTAACACACTTTCATCACATTGCTCATTTTAACTGTCAAAACACGTCTGAAACGAGTTTTCAAAATAATACTGTGATTATGCACTTGTTCAGAGTGGGAAAACACACTGTGTGCCACTGAGTGCATCAAACCAGCTTTCCTTCAGCAGGAGCGCCTTCAGCCTGTTTCCAACGCCTATTCAGTGCATAAAGCAAACGTCTGACAAGGAACATTGATTCTGTGTGAAATGAGTGCATATGTGACATGAAACAACTTTCTAAGGATGGATTATCATGTTTTCGAGCTTTTAACACATTTTCGTCATTTTAACTGTAAAAGCACGTCTGAAACGAGTATTCAACATCGTATTGTGATAGGCACTTGTTCAGAGTGGGAAAACACACTGAGTGCATGAAAACCAGCTTTCCTTCAGCGGGAGCGCCATCAGCCTGTTTCTAACGCCTTTTAAGTGCATAAAACAAACGTCTGACAAGGAACATTGATTCTGTGTGAAATGAGTGCATTCGGGCATATGGTGACATGAAACAACTTTCTAAGGATGGATTATCAGGTTTTCGAGCTTTTAACACACTTTCATCACATTGCTCATTTTAACTGTCAAAGCACGTCTGAAACGAGTATTCAACATAATACTGTGATATGCCCTTGTTTCGAGTGGAAAAACACTTTGCGTCACTGAGTGCCTGAAACCAGCTTTCCTTCAGCAGGAGCGCCTTCAGCCTGTTTCTAACGCCTTTTCAGTGCCTAAAGCAAACGTCTGACAAGGAACATTGATTCTGTGTGAAATGAGTGCATTCGAGCATATGGTGACATGAAACAACTTTCTAAGGATGGATTATCAGGTTTTCGAGCTTTTAACACACTTTCATCACATTGCTCATTTTAACTGTCAAAGCACGTCTGAAACGAGTATTCAACATAATACTGTGATATGCCCTTGTTTCGAGTGGAAAAATACTTTGCGTCACTGAGTGCCTGAAACCAGCTTTCCTTCAGCAGGAGCGCCTTCAGCCTGTTTCTAACGCCTTTTCAGTGCCTAAAGCAAACGTCTGACAAGGAACATTGATTCTGTGTGAAATGAGTGCATTCGAGCATATGGTGACATGAAACAACTTTCTAAGGATGGATTATCAGGTTTTCGAGCTTTTAACACACTTTCATCACATTGCTCATTTTAACTGTCAAAGCACGTCTGAAACGAGTATTCAACATAATACTGTGATATGCCCTTGTTTCGAGTGGAAAAACACTTTGCGTCACTGAGTGCCTGAAACCAGCTTTCCTTCAGCAGGAGCGCCTTCAGCCTGTTTCTAACGCCTTTTCAGTGCCTAAAGCAAACGTCTAAGGAACATTGACTCTGTGGGAAATGAGTGCATTCGAGCATATGTGACATGAAACAACTTTCTAAGCCTGGATTTTCATGTTTTCTAGCTTTTAAAACATTTTCATCACATTGGTCATTTTAACTGTAAAAGCACGTCTGAAACGAGTTTTCAACATAATACTGTGATTATGCACTTGTTCAGAGTGGGAAAACACACTGTGTGCCACTGAGTGCATCAAACCAGCTTTCCTTCAGCAGGAGCGCCTTCAGCCTGTTTCCAACGCCTATTCAGTGCATAAAGCAAACGTCTGACAAGGAACATTGATTCTGTGTGAAATGAGTGCATATGTGACATGAAACAACTTTCTAAGGATGGATTATCATGTTTTCGAGCTTTTAACACGTTTTCGTCATTTTAACTGTAAAAGCACGTCTGAAACGAGTATTCAACATCGTATTGTGATAGGCACTTGTTCAGAGTGGGAAAACACACTGAGTGCATGAAAACCAGCTTTCCTTCAGCGGGAGCGCCATCAGCCTGTTTCTAACGCCTTTTAAGTGCATAAAACAAACGTCTGACAAGGAACATTGATTCTGTGTGAAATGAGTGCATTCGAGCATATGGTGACATGAAACAACTTTCTAAGGATGGATTATCAGGTTTTCGAGCTTTTAACACACTTTCATCACATTGCTCATTTTAACTGTCAAAGCACGTCTGAAACGAGTTTTCAACATAATACTGTGATTATGCACTTGTTCAGAGTGGGAAAACACACTGTGTGTCACTGAGTGCATCAAACCAGCTTTCCTTCAGCAGGAGCGCCTTCAGCCTGTTTCCAACGCCTATTCAGTGCATAAAGCAAACGTCTGACAAGGAACATTGATTCTGTGTGAAATGAGTGCATATGTGACATGAAACAACTTTCTAAGGATGGATTATCATGTTTTCGAGCTTTTAACACATTTTCGTCATTTTAACTGTAAAAGCACGTCTGAAACGAGTATTCAACATCGTATTGTGATAGGCACTTGTTCAGAGTGGGAAAACACACTGAGTGCATGAAAACCAGCTTTCCTTCAGCGGGAGCGCCATCAGCCTGTTTCTAACGCCTTTTAAGTGCATAAAACAAACGTCTGACAAGGAACATTGATTCTGTGTGAAATGAGTGCATTCGAGCATATGTGACATGAAACAACTTTCTAAGGATGGATTATCAGGTTTTCGAGCTTTTAACACACTTTCATCACATTGCTCATTTTAACTGTCAAAGCACGTCTGAAACGAGTATTCAACATAATACTGTGATATGCCCTTGTTTCGAGTGGAAAAACACTTTGCGTCACTGAGTGCCTGAAACCAGCTTTCCTTCAGCAGGAGCGCCTTCAGCCTGTTTCTAACGCCTTTTCAGTGCCTAAAGCAAACGTCTAAGGAACATTGACTCTGTGGGAAATGAGTGCATTCGAGCATATGTGACATGAAACAACTTTCTAAGCCTGGATTTTCATGTTTTCTAGCTTTTAAAACATTTTCATCACATTGGTCATTTTAACTGTAAAAGCACGTCTGAAACGAGTTTTCAACATAATACTGTGATTATGCACTTGTTCAGAGTGGGAAAACACACTGTGTGTCACTGAGTGCATCAAACCAGCTTTCCTTCAGCAGGAGCGCCTTCAGCCTGTTTCCAACGCCTATTCAGTGCATAAAGCAAACGTCTGACAAGGAACATTGATTCTGTGTGAAATGAGTGCATATGTGACATGAAACAACTTTCTAAGGATGGATTATCATGTTTTCGAGCTTTTAACACATTTTCGTCATTTTAACTGTAAAAGCACGTCTGAAACGAGTATTCAACATCGTATTGTGATAGGCACTTGTTCAGAGTGGGAAAACACACTGAGTGCATGAAAACCAGCTTTCCTTCAGCGGGAGCGCCATCAGCCTGTTTCTAACGCCTTTTAAGTGCATAAAACAAACGTCTGACAAGGAACATTGATTCTGTGTGAAATGAGTGCATTCGAGCATATGGTGACATGAAACAACTTTCTAAGGATGGATTATCAGGTTTTCGAGCTTTTAACACACTTTCATCACATTGCTCATTTTAACTGTCAAAGCACGTCTGAAACGAGTTTTCAACATAATACTGTGATTATGCACTTGTTCAGAGTGGGAAAACACACTGTGTGTCACTGAGTGCATCAAACCAGCTTTCCTTCAGCAGGAGCGCCTTCAGCCTGTTTCCAACGCCTATTCAGTGCATAAAGCAAACGTCTGACAAGGAACATTGATTCTGTGTGAAATGAGTGCATATGTGACATGAAACAACTTTCTAAGGATGGATTATCATGTTTTCGAGCTTTTAACACGTTTTCGTCATTTTAACTGTAAAAGCACGTCTGAAACGAGTATTCAACATCGTATTGTGATAGGCACTTGTTCAGAGTGGGAAAACACACTGAGTGCATGAAAACCAGCTTTCCTTCAGCGGGAGCGCCATCAGCCTGTTTCTAACGCCTTTTAAGTGCATAAAACAAACGTCTGACAAGGAACATTGATTCTGTGTGAAATGAGTGCATTCGAGCATATGGTGACATGAAACAACTTTCTAAGGATGGATTATCAGGTTTTCGAGCTTTTAACACACTTTCATCACATTGCTCATTTTAACTGTCAAAGCACGTCTGAAACGAGTTTTCAACATAATACTGTGATTATGCACTTGTTCAGAGTGGGAAAACACACTGTGTGTCACTGAGTGCATCAAACCAGCTTTCCTTCAGCAGGAGCGCCTTCAGCCTGTTTCCAACGCCTATTCAGTGCATAAAGCAAACGTCTGACAAGGAACATTGATTCTGTGTGAAATGAGTGCATATGTGACATGAAACAACTTTCTAAGGATGGATTATCATGTTTTCGAGCTTTTAACACATTTTCGTCATTTTAACTGTAAAAGCACGTCTGAAACGAGTATTCAACATCGTATTGTGATAGGCACTTGTTCAGAGTGGGAAAACACACTGAGTGCATGAAAACCAGCTTTCCTTCAGCGGGAGCGCCATCAGCCTGTTTCTAACGCCTTTTAAGTGCATAAAACAAACGTCTGACAAGGAACATTGATTCTGTGTGAAATGAGTGCATTCGAGCATATGTGACATGAAACAACTTTCTAAGGATGGATTATCAGGTTTTCGAGCTTTTAACACACTTTCATCACATTGCTCATTTTAACTGTCAAAGCACGTCTGAAACGAGTATTCAACATAATACTGTGATATGCCCTTGTTTCGAGTGGAAAAACACTTTGCGTCACTGAGTGCCTGAAACCAGCTTTCCTTCAGCAGGAGCGCCTTCAGCCTGTTTCTAACGCCTTTTCAGTGCCTAAAGCAAACGTCTGACAAGGAACATTGATTCTGTGTGAAATGAGTGCATTCGAGCATATGGTGACATGAAACAACTTTCTAAGGATGGATTATCAGGTTTTCGAGCTTTTAACACACTTTCATCACATTGCTCATTTTAACTGTCAAAGCACGTCTGAAACGAGTATTCAACATAATACTGTGATATGCCCTTGTTTCGAGTGGAAAAACACTTTGCGTCACTGAGTGCCTGAAACCAGCTTTCCTTCAGCAGGAGCGCCTTCAGCCTGTTTCTAACGCCTTTTCAGTGCCTAAAGCAAACGTCTGACAAGGAACATTGATTCTGTGTGAAATGAGTGCATTCGAGCATATGGTGACATGAAACAACTTTCTAAGGATGGATTATCAGGTTTTCGAGCTTTTAACACACTTTCATCACATTGCTCATTTTAACTGTCAAAGCACGTCTGAAACGAGTATTCAACATAATACTGTGATATGCCCTTGTTTCGAGTGGAAAAACACTTTGCGTCACTGAGTGCCTGAAACCAGCTTTCCTTCAGCAGGAGCGCCTTCAGCCTGTTTCTAACGCCTTTTCAGTGCCTAAAGCAAACGTCTAAGGAACATTGACTCTGTGGGAAATGAGTGCATTCGAGCATATGTGACATGAAACAACTTTCTAAGCCTGGATTTTCATGTTTTCTAGCTTTTAAAACATTTTCATCACATTGGTCATTTTAACTGTAAAAGCACGTCTGAAACGAGTTTTCAACATAATACTGTGATTATGCACTTGTTCAGAGTGGGAAAACACACTGTGTGTCACTGAGTGCATCAAACCAGCTTTCCTTCAGCAGGAGCGCCTTCAGCCTGTTTCCAACGCCTATTCAGTGCATAAAGCAAACGTCTGACAAGGAACATTGATTCTGTGTGAAATGAGTGCATATGTGACATGAAACAACTTTCTAAGGATGGATTATCATGTTTTCGAGCTTTTGACACATTTTCGTCATTTTAACTGTAAAAGCACGTCTGAAACGAGTATTCAACATCGTATTGTGATAGGCACTTGTTCAGAGTGGGAAAACACACTCAGTGCATGAAAACCAGCTTTCCTTCAGCGGGAGCGCCATCAGCCTGTTTCTAACGCCTTTTAAGTGCATAAAACAAACGTCTGACAAGGAACATTGATTCTGTGTGAAATGAGTGCATTCGAGCATATGTGACATGAAACAACTTTCTAAGGATGGATTATCAGGTTTTCGAGCTTTTAACACACTTTCATCACATTGCTCATTTTAACTGTCAAAACACGTCTGAAACGAGTTTTCAAAATAATACTGTGATTATGCACTTGTTCAGAGTGGGAAAACACACTGTGTGCCACTGAGTGCATCAAACCAGCTTTCCTTCAGCAGGAGCGCCTTCAGCCTGTTTCCAACGCCTATTCAGTGCATAAAGCAAACGTCTGACAAGGAACATTGATTCTGTGTGAAATGAGTGCATATGTGACATGAAACAACTTTCTAAGGATGGATTATCATGTTTTCGAGCTTTTAACACATTTTCGTCATTTTAACTGTAAAAGCACGTCTGAAACGAGTATTCAACATCGTATTGTGATAGGCACTTGTTCAGAGTGGGAAAACACACTGAGTGCATGAAAACCAGCTTTCCTTCAGCGGGAGCGCCATCAGCCTGTTTCTAACGCCTTTTATGTGCATAAAACAAACGTCTGACAAGGAACATTGATTCTGTGTGAAATGAGTGCATTCGGGCATATGGTGACATGAAACAACTTTCTAAGGATGGATTATCAGGTTTTCGAGCTTTTAACACACTTTCATCACATTGCTCATTTTAACTGTCAAAGCACGTCTGAAACGAGTATTCAACATAATACTGTGATATGCCCTTGTTTCGAGTGGAAAAACACTTTGCGTCACTGAGTGCCTGAAACCAGCTTTCCTTCAGCAGGAGCGCCTTCAGCCTGTTTCTAACGCCTTTTCAGTGCCTAAAGCAAACGTCTGACAAGGAACATTGATTCTGTGTGAAATGAGTGCATTCGAGCATATGGTGACATGAAACAACTTTCTAAGGATGGATTATCAGGTTTTCGAGCTTTTAACACACTTTCATCACATTGCTCATTTTAACTGTCAAAGCACGTCTGAAACGAGTATTCAACATAATACTGTGATATGCCCTTGTTTCGAGTGGAAAAACACTTTGCGTCACTGAGTGCCTGAAACCAGCTTTCCTTCAGCAGGAGCGCCTTCAGCCTGTTTCTAACGCCTTTTCAGTGCCTAAAGCAAACGTCTAAGGAACATTGACTCTGTGGGAAATGAGTGCATTCGAGCATATGTGACATGAAACAACTTTCTAAGCCTGGATTTTCGTGTTTTCTAGCTTTTAAAACATTTTCATCACATTGGTCATTTTAACTGTAAAAGCACGTCTGAAACGAGTTTTCAACATAATACTGTGATTATGCACTTGTTCAGAGTGGGAAAACACACTGTGTGTCACTGAGTGCATCAAACCAGCTTTCCTTCAGCAGGAGCGCCTTCAGCCTGTTTCCAACGCCTATTCAGTGCATAAAGCAAACGTCTGACAAGGAACATTGATTCTGTGTGAAATGAGTGCATATGTGACATGAAACAACTTTCTAAGGATGGATTATCATGTTTTCGAGCTTTTAACACGTTTTCGTCATTTTAACTGTAAAAGCACGTCTGAAACGAGTATTCAACATCGTATTGTGATAGGCACTTGTTCAGAGTGGGAAAACACACTGAGTGCATGAAAACCAGCTTTCCTTCAGCGGGAGCGCCATCAGCCTGTTTCTAACGCCTTTTAAGTGCATAAAACAAACGTCTGACAAGGAACATTGATTCTGTGTGAAATGAGTGCATTCGAGCATATGGTGACATGAAACAACTTTCTAAGGATGGATTATCAGGTTTTCGAGCTTTTAACACACTTTCATCACATTGCTCATTTTAACTGTCAAAGCACGTCTGAAACGAGTATTCAACATAATACTGTGATATGCCCTTGTTTCGAGTGGAAAAACACTTTGCGTCACTGAGTGCCTGAAACCAGCTTTCCTTCAGCAGGAGCGCCTTCAGCCTGTTTCTAACGCCTTTTCAGTGCCTAAAGCAAACGTCTAAGGAACATTGACTCTGTGGGAAATGAGTGCATTCGAGCATATGTGACATGAAACAACTTTCTAAGCCTGGATTTTCATGTTTTCTAGCTTTTAAAACATTTTCATCACATTGGTCATTTTAACTGTAAAAGCACGTCTGAAACGAGTTTTCAACATAATACTGTGATTATGCACTTGTTCAGAGTGGGAAAACACACTGTGTGCCACTGAGTGCATCAAACCAGCTTTCCTTCAGCAGGAGCGCCTTCAGCCTGTTTCCAACGCCTATTCAGTGCATAAAGCAAACGTCTGACAAGGAACATTGATTCTGTGTGAAATGAGTGCATATGTGACATGAAACAACTTTCTAAGGATGGATTATCATGTTTTCGAGCTTTTAACACGTTTTCGTCATTTTAACTGTAAAAGCACGTCTGAAACGAGTATTCAACATCGTATTGTGATAGGCACTTGTTCAGAGTGGGAAAACACACTGAGTGCATGAAAACCAGCTTTCCTTCAGCGGGAGCGCCATCAGCCTGTTTCTAACGCCTTTTAAGTGCATAAAACAAACGTCTGACAAGGAACATTGATTCTGTGTGAAATGAGTGCATTCGAGCATATGGTGACATGAAACAACTTTCTAAGGATGGATTATCAGGTTTTCGAGCTTTTAACACACTTTCATCACATTGCTCATTTTAACTGTCAAAGCACGTCTGAAACGAGTTTTCAACATAATACTGTGATTATGCACTTGTTCAGAGTGGGAAAACACACTGTGTGTCACTGAGTGCATCAAACCAGCTTTCCTTCAGCAGGAGCGCCTTCAGCCTGTTTCCAACGCCTATTCAGTGCATAAAGCAAACGTCTGACAAGGAACATTGATTCTGTGTGAAATGAGTGCATATGTGACATGAAACAACTTTCTAAGGATGGATTATCATGTTTTCGAGCTTTTAACACATTTTCGTCATTTTAACTGTAAAAGCACGTCTGAAACGAGTATTCAACATCGTATTGTGATAGGCACTTGTTCAGAGTGGGAAAACACACTGAGTGCATGAAAACCAGCTTTCCTTCAGCGGGAGCGCCATCAGCCTGTTTCTAACGCCTTTTAAGTGCATAAAACAAACGTCTGACAAGGAACATTGATTCTGTGTGAAATGAGTGCATTCGAGCATATGTGACATGAAACAACTTTCTAAGGATGGATTATCAGGTTTTCGAGCTTTTAACACACTTTCATCACATTGCTCATTTTAACTGTCAAAGCACGTCTGAAACGAGTATTCAACATAATACTGTGATTATGCCCTTGTTTCGAGTGGAAAAACACTTTGCGTCACTGAGTGCCTGAAACCAGCTTTCCTTCAGCAGGAGCGCCTTCAGCCTGTTTCTAACGCCTTTTCAGTGCCTAAAGCAAACGTCTAAGGAGCATTGACTCTGTGGGAAATGAGTGCATTCGAGCATATGTGACATGAAACAACTTTCTAAGCCTGGATTTTCATGTTTTCTAGCTTTTAAAACATTTTCATCACATTGGTCATTTTAACTGTAAAAGCACGTCTGAACCGAGTTTTCAACATAATACTGTGATATGCCCTTGTTTCGAGTGGAAAAACACTTTGCGTCACTGAGTGCCTGAAACCAGCTTTCCTTCAGCAGGAGCGCCTTCAGCCTGTTTCTAACGCCTTTTCAGTGCCTAAAGCAAACGTCTGACAAGGAACATTGATTCTGTGTGAAATGAGTGCATTCGAGCATATGGTGACATGAAACAACTTTCTAAGGATGGATTATCAGGTTTTCGAGCTTTTAACACACTTTCATCACATTGCTCATTTTAACTGTCAAAGCACGTCTGAAACGAGTATTCAACATAATACTGTGATATGCCCTTGTTTCGAGTGGAAAAACACTTTGCGTCACTGAGTGCCTGAAACCAGCTTTCCTTCAGCAGGAGCGCCTTCAGCCTGTTTCTAACGCCTTTTCAGTGCCTAAAGCAAACGTCTGACAAGGAACATTGATTCTGTGTGAAATGAGTGCATTCGAGCATATGGTGACATGAAACAACTTTCTAAGGATGGATTATCAGGTTTTCGAGCTTTTAACACACTTTCATCACATTGCTCATTTTAACTGTCAAAGCACGTCTGAAACGAGTATTCAACATAATACTGTGATATGCCCTTGTTTCGAGTGGAAAAACACTTTGCGTCACTGAGTGCCTGAAACCAGCTTTCCTTCAGCAGGAGCGCCTTCAGCCTGTTTCTAACGCCTTTTCAGTGCCTAAAGCAAACGTCTAAGGAACATTGACTCTGTGGGAAATGAGTGCATTCGAGCATATGTGACATGAAACAACTTTCTAAGCCTGGATTTTCATGTTTTCTAGCTTTTAAAACATTTTCATCACATTGGTCATTTTAACTGTAAAAGCACGTCTGAAACGAGTTTTCAACATAATACTGTGATTATGCACTTGTTCAGAGTGGGAAAACACACTGTGTGCCACTGAGTGCATCAAACCAGCTTTCCTTCAGCAGGAGCGCCTTCAGCCTGTTTCCAACGCCTATTCAGTGCATAAAGCAAACGTCTGACAAGGAACATTGATTCTGTGTGAAATGAGTGCATTCGGGCATATGGTGACATGAAACAACTTTCTAAGGATGGATTATCAGGTTTTCGAGCTTTTAACACACTTTCATCACATTGCTCATTTTAACTGTCAAAGCACGTCTGAAACGAGTATTCAACATAATACTGTGATATGCCCTTGTTTCGAGTGGAAAAACACTTTGCGTCACTGAGTGCCTGAAACCAGCTTTCCTTCAGCAGGAGCGCCTTCAGCCTGTTTCTAACGCCTTTTCAGTGCCTAAAGGAAACGTCTGACAAGGAACATTGATTCTGTGTGAAATGAGTGCATTCGAGCATATGGTGACATGAAACAACTTTCTAAGGATGGATTATCAGGTTTTCGAGCTTTTAACACACTTTCATCACATTGCTCATTTTAACTGTCAAAGCACGTCTGAAACGAGTATTCAACATAATACTGTGATATGCCCTTGTTTCGAGTGGAAAAACACTTTGCGTCACTGAGTGCCTGAAACCAGCTTTCCTTCAGCAGGAGCGCCTTCAGCCTGTTTCTAACGCCTTTTCAGTGCCTAAAGCAAACGTCTAAGGAACATTGACTCTGTGGGAAATGAGTGCATTCGAGCATATGTGACATGAAACAACTTTCTAAGCCTGGATTTTCATGTTTTCTAGCTTTTAAAACATTTTCATCACATTGGTCATTTTAACTGTAAAAGCACGTCTGAAACGAGTTTTCAACATAATACTGTGATTATGCACTTGTTCAGAGTGGGAAAACACACTGTGTGTCACTGAGTGCATCAAACCAGCTTTCCTTCAGCAGGAGCGCCTTCAGCCTGTTTCCAACGCCTATTCAGTGCATAAAGCAAACGTCTGACAAGGAACATTGATTCTGTGTGAAATGAGTGCATATGTGACATGAAACAACTTTCTAAGGATGGATTATCATGTTTTCGAGCTTTTAACACATTTTCGTCATTTTAACTGTAAAAGCACGTCTGAAACGAGTATTCAACATCGTATTGTGATAGGCACTTGTTCAGAGTGGGAAAACACACTGAGTGCATGAAAACCAGCTTTCCTTCAGCGGGAGCGCCATCAGCCTGTTTCTAACGCCTTTTAAGTGCATAAAACAAACGTCTGACAAGGAACATTGATTCTGTGTGAAATGAGTGCATTCGAGCATATGGTGACATGAAACAACTTTCTAAGGATGGATTATCAGGTTTTCGAGCTTTTAACACACTTTCATCACATTGCTCATTTTAACTGTCAAAGCACGTCTGAAACGAGTTTTCAACATAATACTGTGATTATGCACTTGTTCAGAGTGGGAAAACACACTGTGTGTCACTGAGTGCATCAAACCAGCTTTCCTTCAGCAGGAGCGCCTTCAGCCTGTTTCCAACGCCTATTCAGTGCATAAAGCAAACGTCTGACAAGGAACATTGATTCTGTGTGAAATGAGTGCATATGTGACATGAAACAACTTTCTAAGGATGGATTATCATGTTTTCGAGCTTTTAACACATTTTCGTCATTTTAACTGTAAAAGCACGTCTGAAACGAGTATTCAACATCGTATTGTGATAGGCACTTGTTCAGAGTGGGAAAACACACTGAGTGCATGAAAACCAGCTTTCCTTCAGCGGGAGCGCCATCAGCCTGTTTCTAACGCCTTTTAAGTGCATAAAACAAACGTCTGACAAGGAACATTGATTCTGTGTGAAATGAGTGCATTCGAGCATATGTGACATGAAACAACTTTCTAAGGATGGATTATCAGGTTTTCGAGCTTTTAACACACTTTCATCACATTGCTCATTTTAACTGTCAAAGCACGTCTGAAACGAGTATTCAACATAATACTGTGATATGCCCTTGTTTCGAGTGGAAAAACACTTTGCGTCACTGAGTGCCTGAAACCAGCTTTCCTTCAGCAGGAGCGCCTTCAGCCTGTTTCTAACGCCTTTTCAGTGCCTAAAGCAAACGTCTAAGGAACATTGATTCTGTGGGAAATGAGTGCATTCGAGCATATGTGACATGAAACAACTTTCTAAGCCTGGATTTTCATGTTTTCTAGCTTTTAAAACATTTTCATCACATTGGTCATTTTAACTGTAAAAGCACGTCTGAAACGAGTTTTCAACATAATACTGTGATTATGCACTTGTTCAGAGTGGGAAAACACACTGTGTGCCACTGAGTGCATCAAACCAGCTTTCCTTCAGCAGGAGCGCCTTCAGCCTGTTTCCAACGCCTATTCAGTGCATAAAGCAAACGTCTGACAAGGAACATTGATTCTGTGTGAAATGAGTGCATATGTGACATGAAACAACTTTCTAAGGATGGATTATCATGTTTTCGAGCTTTTAACACGTTTTCGTCATTTTAACTGTAAAAGCACGTCTGAAACGAGTATTCAACATCGTATTGTGATAGGCACTTGTTCAGAGTGGGAAAACACACTGAGTGCATGAAAACCAGCTTTCCTTCAGCGGGAGCGCCATCAGCCTGTTTCTAACGCCTTTTAAGTGCATAAAACAACCGTCTGACAAGGAACATTGATTCTGTGTGAAATGAGTGCATTCGAGCATATGGTGACATGAAACAACTTTCTAAGGATGGATTATCAGGTTTTCGAGCTTTTAACACACTTTCATCACATTGCTCATTTTAACTGTCAAAGCACGTCTGAAACGAGTTTTCAACATAATACTGTGATTATGCACTTGTTCAGAGTGGGAAAACACACTGTGTGTCACTGAGTGCATCAAACCAGCTTTCCTTCAGCAGGAGCGCCTTCAGCCTGTTTCCAACGCCTATTCAGTGCATAAAGCAAACGTCTGACAAGGAACATTGATTTTGTGTGAAATGAGTGCATATGTGACATGAAACAACTTTCTAAGGATGGATTATCATGTTTTCGAGCTTTTAACACATTTTCGTCATTTTAACTGTAAAAGCACGTCTGAAACGAGTATTCAACATCGTATTGTGATAGGCACTTGTTCAGAGTGGGAAAACACACTGAGTGCATGAAAACCAGCTTTCCTTCAGCGGGAGCGCCATCAGCCTGTTTCTAACGCCTTTTAAGTGCATAAAACAAACGTCTGACAAGGAACATTGATTCTGTGTGAAATGAGTGCATTCGGGCATATGGTGACATGAAACAACTTTCTAAGGATGGATTATCAGGTTTTCGAGCTTTTAACACACTTTCATCACATTGCTCATTTTAACTGTCAAAGCACGTCTGAAACGAGTATTCAACATAATACTGTGATATGCCCTTGTTTCGAGTGGAAAAACACTTTGCGTCACTGAGTGCCTGAAACCAGCTTTCCTTCAGCAGGAGCGCCTTCAGCCTGTTTCTAACGCCTTTTCAGTGCCTAAAGGAAACGTCTGACAAGGAACATTGATTCTGTGTGAAATGAGTGCATTCGAGCATATGGTGACATGAAACAACTTTCTAAGGATGGATTATCAGGTTTTCGAGCTTTTAACACGTTTTCGTCATTTTAACTGTAAAAGCACGTCTGAAACGAGTATTCAACATCGTATTGTGATAGGCACTTGTTCAGAGTGGGAAAACACACTGAGTGCATGAAAACCAGCTTTCCTTCAGCGGGAGCGCCATCAGCCTGTTTCTAACGCCTTTTAAGTGCATAAAACAAACGTCTGACAAGGAACATTGATTCTGTGTGAAATGAGTGCATTCGAGCATATGGTGACATGAAACAACTTTCTAAGGATGGATTATCAGGTTTTCGAGCTTTTAACACACTTTCATCACATTGCTCATTTTAACTGTCAAAGCACGTCTGAAACGAGTATTCAACATAATACTGTGATATGCCCTTGTTTCGAGTGGAAAAACACTTTGCGTCACTGAGTGCCTGAAACCAGCTTTCCTTCAGCAGGAGCGCCTTCAGCCTGTTTCTAACGCCTTTTCAGTGCCTAAAGCAAACGTCTAAGGAACATTGACTCTGTGGGAAATGAGTGCATTCGAGCATATGTGACATGAAACAACTTTCTAAGCCTGGATTTTCATGTTTTCTAGCTTTTAAAACATTTTCATCACATTGGTCATTTTAACTGTAAAAGCACGTCTGAACCGAGTTTTCAACATAATACTGTGATATGCCCTTGTTTCGAGTGGAAAAACACTTTGCGTCACTGAGTGCCTGAAACCAGCTTTCCTTCAGCAGGAGCGCCTTCAGCCTGTTTCTAACGCCTTTTCAGTGCCTAAAGCAAACGTCTGACAAGGAACATTGATTCTGTGTGAAATGAGTGCATTCGAGCATATGGTGACATGAAACAACTTTCTAAGGATGGATTATCAGGTTTTCGAGCTTTTAACACACTTTCATCACATTGCTCATTTTAACTGTCAAAGCACGTCTGAAACGAGTATTCAACATAATACTGTGATATGCCCTTGTTTCGAGTGGAAAAACACTTTGCGTCACTGAGTGCCTGAAACCAGCTTTCCTTCAGCAGGAGCGCCTTCAGCCTGTTTCTAACGCCTTTTCAGTGCCTAAAGCAAACGTCTGACAAGGAACATTGATTCTGTGTGAAATGAGTGCATTCGAGCATATGGTGACATGAAACAACTTTCTAAGGATGGATTATCAGGTTTTCGAGCTTTTAACACACTTTCATCACATTGCTCATTTTAACTGTCAAAGCACGTCTGAAACGAGTATTCAACATAATACTGTGATATGCCCTTGTTTCGAGTGGAAAAACACTTTGCGTCACTGAGTGCCTGAAACCAGCTTTCCTTCAGCAGGAGCGCCTTCAGCCTGTTTCTAACGCCTTTTCAGTGCCTAAAGCAAACGTCTAAGGAACATTGACTCTGTGGGAAATGAGTGCATTCGAGCATATGTGACATGAAACAACTTTCTAAGCCTGGATTTTCATGTTTTCTAGCTTTTAAAACATTTTCATCACATTGGTCATTTTAACTGTAAAAGCACGTCTGAAACGAGTTTTCAACATAATACTGTGATTATGCACTTGTTCAGAGTGGGAAAACACACTGTGTGCCACTGAGTGCATCAAACCAGCTTTCCTTCAGCAGGAGCGCCTTCAGCCTGTTTCCAACGCCTATTCAGTGCATAAAGCAAACGTCTGACAAGGAACATTGATTCTGTGTGAAATGAGTGCATTCGGGCATATGGTGACATGAAACAACTTTCTAAGGATGGATTATCAGGTTTTCGAGCTTTTAACACACTTTCATCACATTGCTCATTTTAACTGTCAAAGCACGTCTGAAACGAGTATTCAACATAATACTGTGATATGCCCTTGTTTCGAGTGGAAAAACACTTTGCGTCACTGAGTGCCTGAAACCAGCTTTCCTTCAGCAGGAGCGCCTTCAGCCTGTTTCTAACGCCTTTTCAGTGCCTAAAGGAAACGTCTGACAAGGAACATTGATTCTGTGTGAAATGAGTGCATTCGAGCATATGGTGACATGAAACAACTTTCTAAGGATGGATTATCAGGTTTTCGAGCTTTTAACACACTTTCATCACATTGCTCATTTTAACTGTCAAAGCACGTCTGAAACGAGTATTCAACATAATACTGTGATATGCCCTTGTTTCGAGTGGAAAAACACTTTGCGTCACTGAGTGCCTGAAACCAGCTTTCCTTCAGCAGGAGCGCCTTCAGCCTGTTTCTAACGCCTTTTCAGTGCCTAAAGCAAACGTCTAAGGAACATTGACTCTGTGGGAAATGAGTGCATTCGAGCATATGTGACATGAAACAACTTTCTAAGCCTGGATTTTCATGTTTTCTAGCTTTTAAAACATTTTCATCACATTGGTCATTTTAACTGTAAAAGCACGTCTGAAACGAGTTTTCAACATAATACTGTGATTATGCACTTGTTCAGAGTGGGAAAACACACTGTGTGTCACTGAGTGCATCAAACCAGCTTTCCTTCAGCAGGAGCGCCTTCAGCCTGTTTCCAACGCCTATTCAGTGCATAAAGCAAACGTCTGACAAGGAACATTGATTCTGTGTGAAATGAGTGCATATGTGACATGAAACAACTTTCTAAGGATGGATTATCATGTTTTCGAGCTTTTAACACATTTTCGTCATTTTAACTGTAAAAGCACGTCTGAAACGAGTATTCAACATCGTATTGTGATAGGCACTTGTTCAGAGTGGGAAAACACACTGAGTGCATGAAAACCAGCTTTCCTTCAGCGGGAGCGCCATCAGCCTGTTTCTAACGCCTTTTAAGTGCATAAAACAAACGTCTGACAAGGAACATTGATTCTGTGTGAAATGAGTGCATTCGAGCATATGGTGACATGAAACAACTTTCTAAGGATGGATTATCAGGTTTTCGAGCTTTTAACACACTTTCATCACATTGCTCATTTTAACTGTCAAAGCACGTCTGAAACGAGTTTTCAACATAATACTGTGATTATGCACTTGTTCAGAGTGGGAAAACACACTGTGTGTCACTGAGTGCATCAAACCAGCTTTCCTTCAGCAGGAGCGCCTTCAGCCTGTTTCCAACGCCTATTCAGTGCATAAAGCAAACGTCTGACAAGGAACATTGATTCTGTGTGAAATGAGTGCATATGTGACATGAAACAACTTTCTAAGGATGGATTATCATGTTTTCGAGCTTTTAACACATTTTCGTCATTTTAACTGTAAAAGCACGTCTGAAACGAGTATTCAACATCGTATTGTGATAGGCACTTGTTCAGAGTGGGAAAACACACTGAGTGCATGAAAACCAGCTTTCCTTCAGCGGGAGCGCCATCAGCCTGTTTCTAACGCCTTTTAAGTGCATAAAACAAACGTCTGACAAGGAACATTGATTCTGTGTGAAATGAGTGCATTCGAGCATATGTGACATGAAACAACTTTCTAAGGATGGATTATCAGGTTTTCGAGCTTTTAACACACTTTCATCACATTGCTCATTTTAACTGTCAAAGCACGTCTGAAACGAGTATTCAACATAATACTGTGATATGCCCTTGTTTCGAGTGGAAAAACACTTTGCGTCACTGAGTGCCTGAAACCAGCTTTCCTTCAGCAGGAGCGCCTTCAGCCTGTTTCTAACGCCTTTTCAGTGCCTAAAGCAAACGTCTAAGGAACATTGATTCTGTGGGAAATGAGTGCATTCGAGCATATGTGACATGAAACAACTTTCTAAGCCTGGATTTTCATGTTTTCTAGCTTTTAAAACATTTTCATCACATTGGTCATTTTAACTGTAAAAGCACGTCTGAAACGAGTTTTCAACATAATACTGTGATTATGCACTTGTTCAGAGTGGGAAAACACACTGTGTGCCACTGAGTGCATCAAACCAGCTTTCCTTCAGCAGGAGCGCCTTCAGCCTGTTTCCAACGCCTATTCAGTGCATAAAGCAAACGTCTGACAAGGAACATTGATTCTGTGTGAAATGAGTGCATATGTGACATGAAACAACTTTCTAAGGATGGATTATCATGTTTTCGAGCTTTTAACACGTTTTCGTCATTTTAACTGTAAAAGCACGTCTGAAACGAGTATTCAACATCGTATTGTGATAGGCACTTGTTCAGAGTGGGAAAACACACTGAGTGCATGAAAACCAGCTTTCCTTCAGCGGGAGCGCCATCAGCCTGTTTCTAACGCCTTTTAAGTGCATAAAACAAACGTCTGACAAGGAACATTGATTCTGTGTGAAATGAGTGCATTCGAGCATATGGTGACATGAAACAACTTTCTAAGGATGGATTATCAGGTTTTCGAGCTTTTAACACACTTTCATCACATTGCTCATTTTAACTGTCAAAGCACGTCTGAAACGAGTTTTCAACATAATACTGTGATTATGCACTTGTTCAGAGTGGGAAAACACACTGTGTGTCACTGAGTGCATCAAACCAGCTTTCCTTCAGCAGGAGCGCCTTCAGCCTGTTTCCAACGCCTATTCAGTGCATAAAGCAAACGTCTGACAAGGAACATTGATTTTGTGTGAAATGAGTGCATATGTGACATGAAACAACTTTCTAAGGATGGATTATCATGTTTTCGAGCTTTTAACACATTTTCGTCATTTTAACTGTAAAAGCACGTCTGAAACGAGTATTCAACATCGTATTGTGATAGGCACTTGTTCAGAGTGGGAAAACACACTGAGTGCATGAAAACCAGCTTTCCTTCAGCGGGAGCGCCATCAGCCTGTTTCTAACGCCTTTTAAGTGCATAAAACAAACGTCTGACAAGGAACATTGATTCTGTGTGAAATGAGTGCATTCGGGCATATGGTGACATGAAACAACTTTCTAAGGATGGATTATCAGGTTTTCGAGCTTTTAACACACTTTCATCACATTGCTCATTTTAACTGTCAAAGCACGTCTGAAACGAGTATTCAACATAATACTGTGATATGCCCTTGTTTCGAGTGGAAAAACACTTTGCGTCACTGAGTGCCTGAAACCAGCTTTCCTTCAGCAGGAGCGCCTTCAGCCTGTTTCTAACGCCTTTTCAGTGCCTAAAGGAAACGTCTGACAAGGAACATTGATTCTGTGTGAAATGAGTGCATTCGAGCATATGGTGACATGAAACAACTTTCTAAGGATGGATTATCAGGTTTTCGAGCTTTTAACACACTTTCATCACATTGCTCATTTTAACTGTCAAAGCACGTCTGAAACGAGTATTCAACATAATACTGTGATATGCCCTTGTTTCGAGTGGAAAAACACTTTGCGTCACTGAGTGCCTGAAACCAGCTTTCCTTCAGCAGGAGCGCCTTCAGCCTGTTTCTAACGCCTTTTCAGTGCCTAAAGCAAACGTCTAAGGAACATTGACTCTGTGGGAAATGAGTGCATTCGAGCATATGTGACATGAAACAACTTTCTAAGCCTGGATTTTCATGTTTTCTAGCTTTTAAAACATTTTCATCACATTGGTCATTTTAACTGTAAAAGCACGTCTGAAACGAGTTTTCAACATAATACTGTGATTATGCACTTGTTCAGAGTGGGAAAACACACTGTGTGTCACTGAGTGCATCAAACCAGCTTTCCTTCAGCAGGAGCGCCTTCAGCCTGTTTCCAACGCCTATTCAGTGCATAAAGCAAACGTCTGACAAGGAACATTGATTCTGTGTGAAATGAGTGCATATGTGACATGAAACAACTTTCTAAGGATGGATTATCATGTTTTCGAGCTTTTAACACATTTTCGTCATTTTAACTGTAAAAGCACGTCTGAAACGAGTATTCAACATCGTATTGTGATAGGCACTTGTTCAGAGTGGGAAAACACACTGAGTGCATGAAAACCAGCTTTCCTTCAGCGGGAGCGCCATCAGCCTGTTTCTAACGCCTTTTAAGTGCATAAAACAAACGTCTGACAAGGAACATTGATTCTGTGTGAAATGAGTGCATTCGAGCATATGGTGACATGAAACAACTTTCTAAGGATGGATTATCAGGTTTTCGAGCTTTTAACACACTTTCATCACATTGCTCATTTTAACTGTCAAAGCACGTCTGAAACGAGTTTTCAACATAATACTGTGATTATGCACTTGTTCAGAGTGGGAAAACACACTGTGTGTCACTGAGTGCATCAAACCAGCTTTCCTTCAGCAGGAGCGCCTTCAGCCTGTTTCCAACGCCTATTCAGTGCATAAAGCAAACGTCTGACAAGGAACATTGATTCTGTGTGAAATGAGTGCATATGTGACATGAAACAACTTTCTAAGGATGGATTATCATGTTTTCGAGCTTTTAACACATTTTCGTCATTTTAACTGTAAAAGCACGTCTGAAACGAGTATTCAACATCGTATTGTGATAGGCACTTGTTCAGAGTGGGAAAACACACTGAGTGCATGAAAACCAGCTTTCCTTCAGCGGGAGCGCCATCAGCCTGTTTCTAACGCCTTTTAAGTGCATAAAACAAACGTCTGACAAGGAACATTGATTCTGTGTGAAATGAGTGCATTCGAGCATATGGTGACATGAAACAACTTTCTAAGGATGGATTATCAGGTTTTCGAGCTTTTAACACACTTTCATCACATTGCTCATTTTAACTGTCAAAGCACGTCTGAAACGAGTTTTCAACATAATACTGTGATTATGCACTTGTTCAGAGTGGGAAAACACACTGTGTGTCACTGAGTGCATCAAACCAGCTTTCCTTCAGCAGGAGCGCCTTCAGCCTGTTTCCAACGCCTATTCAGTGCATAAAGCAAACGTCTGACAAGGAACATTGATTCTGTGTGAAATGAGTGCATATGTGACATGAAACAACTTTCTAAGGATGGATTATCATGTTTTCGAGCTTTTAACACATTTTCGTCATTTTAACTGTAAAAGCACGTCTGAAACGAGTATTCAACATCGTATTGTGATAGGCACTTGTTCAGAGTGGGAAAACACACTGAGTGCATGAAAACCAGCTTTCCTTCAGCGGGAGCGCCATCAGCCTGTTTCTAACGCCTTTTAAGTGCATAAAACAAACGTCTGACAAGGAACATTGATTCTGTGTGAAATGAGTGCATTCGAGCATATGTGACATGAAACAACTTTCTAAGGATGGATTATCAGGTTTTCGAGCTTTTAACACACTTTCATCACATTGCTCATTTTAACTGTCAAAGCACGTCTGAAACGAGTATTCAACATAATACTGTGATATGCCCTTGTTTCGAGTGGAAAAACACTTTGCGTCACTGAGTGCCTGAAACCAGCTTTCCTTCAGCAGGAGCGCCTTCAGCCTGTTTCTAACGCCTTTTCAGTGCCTAAAGCAAACGTCTAAGGAACATTGATTCTGTGGGAAATGAGTGCATTCGAGCATATGTGACATGAAACAACTTTCTAAGCCTGGATTTTCATGTTTTCTAGCTTTTAAAACATTTTCATCACATTGGTCATTTTAACTGTAAAAGCACGTCTGAAACGAGTTTTCAACATAATACTGTGATTATGCACTTGTTCAGAGTGGGAAAACACACTGTGTGCCACTGAGTGCATCAAACCAGCTTTCCTTCAGCAGGAGCGCCTTCAGCCTGTTTCCAACGCCTATTCAGTGCATAAAGCAAACGTCTGACAAGGAACATTGATTCTGTGTGAAATGAGTGCATATGTGACATGAAACAACTTTCTAAGGATGGATTATCATGTTTTCGAGCTTTTAACACGTTTTCGTCATTTTAACTGTAAAAGCACGTCTGAAACGAGTATTCAACATCGTATTGTGATAGGCACTTGTTCAGAGTGGGAAAACACACTGAGTGCATGAAAACCAGCTTTCCTTCAGCGGGAGCGCCATCAGCCTGTTTCTAACGCCTTTTAAGTGCATAAAACAAACGTCTGACAAGGAACATTGATTCTGTGTGAAATGAGTGCATTCGAGCATATGGTGACATGAAACAACTTTCTAAGGATGGATTATCAGGTTTTCGAGCTTTTAACACACTTTCATCACATTGCTCATTTTAACTGTCAAAGCACGTCTGAAACGAGTTTTCAACATAATACTGTGATTATGCACTTGTTCAGAGTGGGAAAACACACTGTGTGTCACTGAGTGCATCAAACCAGCTTTCCTTCAGCAGGAGCGCCTTCAGCCTGTTTCCAACGCCTATTCAGTGCATAAAGCAAACGTCTGACAAGGAACATTGATTCTGTGTGAAATGAGTGCATATGTGACATGAAACAACTTTCTAAGGATGGATTATCATGTTTTCGAGCTTTTAACACATTTTCGTCATTTTAACTGTAAAAGCACGTCTGAAACGAGTATTCAACATCGTATTGTGATAGGCACTTGTTCAGAGTGGGAAAACACACTGAGTGCATGAAAACCAGCTTTCCTTCAGCGGGAGCGCCATCAGCCTGTTTCTAACGCCTTTTAAGTGCATAAAACAAACGTCTGACAAGGAACATTGATTCTGTGTGAAATGAGTGCATTCGAGCATATGTGACATGAAACAACTTTCTAAGGATGGATTATCAGGTTTTCGAGCTTTTAACACACTTTCATCACATTGCTCATTTTAACTGTCAAAGCACGTCTGAAACGAGTATTCAACATAATACTGTGATATGCCCTTGTTTCGAGTGGAAAAACACTTTGCGTCACTGAGTGCCTGAAACCAGCTTTCCTTCAGCAGGAGCGCCTTCAGCCTGTTTCTAACGCCTTTTCAGTGCCTAAAGCAAACGTCTAAGGAACATTGATTCTGTGGGAAATGAGTGCATTCGAGCATATGTGACATGAAACAACTTTCTAAGCCTGGATTTTCATGTTTTCTAGCTTTTAAAACATTTTCATCACATTGGTCATTTTAACTGTAAAAGCACGTCTGAAACGAGTTTTCAACATAATACTGTGATTATGCACTTGTTCAGAGTGGGAAAACACACTGTGTGCCACTGAGTGCATCAAACCAGCTTTCCTTCAGCAGGAGCGCCTTCAGCCTGTTTCCAACGCCTATTCAGTGCATAAAGCAAACGTCTGACAAGGAACATTGATTCTGTGTGAAATGAGTGCATATGTGACATGAAACAACTTTCTAAGGATGGATTATCATGTTTTCGAGCTTTTAACACGTTTTCGTCATTTTAACTGTAAAAGCACGTCTGAAACGAGTATTCAACATCGTATTGTGATAGGCACTTGTTCAGAGTGGGAAAACACACTGAGTGCATGAAAACCAGCTTTCCTTCAGCGGGAGCGCCATCAGCCTGTTTCTAACGCCTTTTAAGTGCATAAAACAAACGTCTGACAAGGAACATTGATTCTGTGTGAAATGAGTGCATTCGAGCATATGGTGACATGAAACAACTTTCTAAGGATGGATTATCAGGTTTTCGAGCTTTTAACACACTTTCATCACATTGCTCATTTTAACTGTCAAAGCACGTCTGAAACGAGTTTTCAACATAATACTGTGATTATGCACTTGTTCAGAGTGGGAAAACACACTGTGTGTCACTGAGTGCATCAAACCAGCTTTCCTTCAGCAGGAGCGCCTTCAGCCTGTTTCCAACGCCTATTCAGTGCATAAAGCAAACGTCTGACAAGGAACATTGATTTTGTGTGAAATGAGTGCATATGTGACATGAAACAACTTTCTAAGGATGGATTATCATGTTTTCGAGCTTTTAACACATTTTCGTCATTTTAACTGTAAAAGCACGTCTGAAACGAGTATTCAACATCGTATTGTGATAGGCACTTGTTCAGAGTGGGAAAACACACTGAGTGCATGAAAACCAGCTTTCCTTCAGCGGGAGCGCCATCAGCCTGTTTCTAACGCCTTTTAAGTGCATAAAACAAACGTCTGACAAGGAACATTGATTCTGTGTGAAATGAGTGCATTCGGGCATATGGTGACATGAAACAACTTTCTAAGGATGGATTATCAGGTTTTCGAGCTTTTAACACACTTTCATCACATTGCTCATTTTAACTGTCAAAGCACGTCTGAAACGAGTATTCAACATAATACTGTGATATGCCCTTGTTTCGAGTGGAAAAACACTTTGCGTCACTGAGTGCCTGAAACCAGCTTTCCTTCAGCAGGAGCGCCTTCAGCCTGTTTCTAACGCCTTTTCAGTGCCTAAAGGAAACGTCTGACAAGGAACATTGATTCTGTGTGAAATGAGTGCATTCGAGCATATGGTGACATGAAACAACTTTCTAAGGATGGATTATCAGGTTTTCGAGCTTTTAACACACTTTCATCACATTGCTCATTTTAACTGTCAAAGCACGTCTGAAACGAGTATTCAACATAATACTGTGATATGCCCTTGTTTCGAGTGGAAAAACACTTTGCGTCACTGAGTGCCTGAAACCAGCTTTCCTTCAGCAGGAGCGCCTTCAGCCTGTTTCTAACGCCTTTTCAGTGCCTAAAGCAAACGTCTAAGGAACATTGACTCTGTGGGAAATGAGTGCATTCGAGCATATGTGACATGAAACAACTTTCTAAGCCTGGATTTTCATGTTTTCTAGCTTTTAAAACATTTTCATCACATTGGTCATTTTAACTGTAAAAGCACGTCTGAAACGAGTTTTCAACATAATACTGTGATTATGCACTTGTTCAGAGTGGGAAAACACACTGTGTGTCACTGAGTGCATCAAACCAGCTTTCCTTCAGCAGGAGCGCCTTCAGCCTGTTTCCAACGCCTATTCAGTGCATAAAGCAAACGTCTGACAAGGAACATTGATTCTGTGTGAAATGAGTGCATATGTGACATGAAACAACTTTCTAAGGATGGATTATCATGTTTTCGAGCTTTTAACACATTTTCGTCATTTTAACTGTAAAAGCACGTCTGAAACGAGTATTCAACATCGTATTGTGATAGGCACTTGTTCAGAGTGGGAAAACACACTGAGTGCATGAAAACCAGCTTTCCTTCAGCGGGAGCGCCATCAGCCTGTTTCTAACGCCTTTTAAGTGCATAAAACAAACGTCTGACAAGGAACATTGATTCTGTGTGAAATGAGTGCATTCGAGCATATGGTGACATGAAACAACTTTCTAAGGATGGATTATCAGGTTTTCGAGCTTTTAACACACTTTCATCACATTGCTCATTTTAACTGTCAAAGCACGTCTGAAACGAGTTTTCAACATAATACTGTGATTATGCACTTGTTCAGAGTGGGAAAACACACTGTGTGTCACTGAGTGCATCAAACCAGCTTTCCTTCAGCAGGAGCGCCTTCAGCCTGTTTCCAACGCCTATTCAGTGCATAAAGCAAACGTCTGACAAGGAACATTGATTCTGTGTGAAATGAGTGCATATGTGACATGAAACAACTTTCTAAGGATGGATTATCATGTTTTCGAGCTTTTAACACATTTTCGTCATTTTAACTGTAAAAGCACGTCTGAAACGAGTATTCAACATCGTATTGTGATAGGCACTTGTTCAGAGTGGGAAAACACACTGAGTGCATGAAAACCAGCTTTCCTTCAGCGGGAGCGCCATCAGCCTGTTTCTAACGCCTTTTAAGTGCATAAAACAAACGTCTGACAAGGAACATTGATTCTGTGTGAAATGAGTGCATTCGAGCATATGTGACATGAAACAACTTTCTAAGGATGGATTATCAGGTTTTCGAGCTTTTAACACACTTTCATCACATTGCTCATTTTAACTGTCAAAGCACGTCTGAAACGAGTATTCAACATAATACTGTGATATGCCCTTGTTTCGAGTGGAAAAACACTTTGCGTCACTGAGTGCCTGAAACCAGCTTTCCTTCAGCAGGAGCGCCTTCAGCCTGTTTCTAACGCCTTTTCAGTGCCTAAAGCAAACGTCTAAGGAACATTGATTCTGTGGGAAATGAGTGCATTCGAGCATATGTGACATGAAACAACTTTCTAAGCCTGGATTTTCATGTTTTCTAGCTTTTAAAACATTTTCATCACATTGGTCATTTTAACTGTAAAAGCACGTCTGAAACGAGTTTTCAACATAATACTGTGATTATGCACTTGTTCAGAGTGGGAAAACACACTGTGTGCCACTGAGTGCATCAAACCAGCTTTCCTTCAGCAGGAGCGCCTTCAGCCTGTTTCCAACGCCTATTCAGTGCATAAAGCAAACGTCTGACAAGGAACATTGATTCTGTGTGAAATGAGTGCATATGTGACATGAAACAACTTTCTAAGGATGGATTATCATGTTTTCGAGCTTTTAACACGTTTTCGTCATTTTAACTGTAAAAGCACGTCTGAAACGAGTATTCAACATCGTATTGTGATAGGCACTTGTTCAGAGTGGGAAAACACACTGAGTGCATGAAAACCAGCTTTCCTTCAGCGGGAGCGCCATCAGCCTGTTTCTAACGCCTTTTAAGTGCATAAAACAAACGTCTGACAAGGAACATTGATTCTGTGTGAAATGAGTGCATTCGAGCATATGGTGACATGAAACAACTTTCTAAGGATGGATTATCAGGTTTTCGAGCTTTTAACACACTTTCATCACATTGCTCATTTTAACTGTCAAAGCACGTCTGAAACGAGTTTTCAACATAATACTGTGATTATGCACTTGTTCAGAGTGGGAAAACACACTGTGTGTCACTGAGTGCATCAAACCAGCTTTCCTTCAGCAGGAGCGCCTTCAGCCTGTTTCCAACGCCTATTCAGTGCATAAAGCAAACGTCTGACAAGGAACATTGATTTTGTGTGAAATGAGTGCATATGTGACATGAAACAACTTTCTAAGGATGGATTATCATGTTTTCGAGCTTTTAACACATTTTCGTCATTTTAACTGTAAAAGCACGTCTGAAACGAGTATTCAACATCGTATTGTGATAGGCACTTGTTCAGAGTGGGAAAACACACTGAGTGCATGAAAACCAGCTTTCCTTCAGCGGGAGCGCCATCAGCCTGTTTCTAACGCCTTTTAAGTGCATAAAACAAACGTCTGACAAGGAACATTGATTCTGTGTGAAATGAGTGCATTCGAGCATATGTGACATGAAACAACTTTCTAAGGATGGATTATCAGGTTTTCGAGCTTTTAACACACTTTCATCACATTGCTCATTTTAACTGTCAAAGCACGTCTGAAACGAGTATTCAACATAATACTGTGATATGCCCTTGTTTCGAGTGGAAAAACACTTTGCGTCACTGAGTGCCTGAAACCAGCTTTCCTTCAGCAGGAGCGCCTTCAGCCTGTTTCTAACGCCTTTTCAGTGCCTAAAGCAAACGTCTAAGGAACATTGATTCTGTGGGAAATGAGTGCATTCGAGCATATGTGACATGAAACAACTTTCTAAGCCTGGATTTTCATGTTTTCTAGCTTTTAAAACATTTTCATCACATTGGTCATTTTAACTGTAAAAGCACGTCTGAAACGAGTTTTCAACATAATACTGTGATTATGCACTTGTTCAGAGTGGGAAAACACACTGTGTGCCACTGAGTGCATCAAACCAGCTTTCCTTCAGCAGGAGCGCCTTCAGCCTGTTTCCAACGCCTATTCAGTGCATAAAGCAAACGTCTGACAAGGAACATTGATTCTGTGTGAAATGAGTGCATATGTGACATGAAACAACTTTCTAAGGATGGATTATCATGTTTTCGAGCTTTTAACACGTTTTCGTCATTTTAACTGTAAAAGCACGTCTGAAACGAGTATTCAACATCGTATTGTGATAGGCACTTGTTCAGAGTGGGAAAACACACTGAGTGCATGAAAACCAGCTTTCCTTCAGCGGGAGCGCCATCAGCCTGTTTCTAACGCCTTTTAAGTGCATAAAACAAACGTCTGACAAGGAACATTGATTCTGTGTGAAATGAGTGCATTCGAGCATATGGTGACATGAAACAACTTTCTAAGGATGGATTATCAGGTTTTCGAGCTTTTAACACACTTTCATCACATTGCTCATTTTAACTGTCAAAGCACGTCTGAAACGAGTTTTCAACATAATACTGTGATTATGCACTTGTTCAGAGTGGGAAAACACACTGTGTGTCACTGAGTGCATCAAACCAGCTTTCCTTCAGCAGGAGCGCCTTCAGCCTGTTTCCAACGCCTATTCAGTGCATAAAGCAAACGTCTGACAAGGAACATTGATTCTGTGTGAAATGAGTGCATATGTGACATGAAACAACTTTCTAAGGATGGATTATCATGTTTTCGAGCTTTTAACACATTTTCGTCATTTTAACTGTAAAAGCACGTCTGAAACGAGTATTCAACATCGTATTGTGATAGGCACTTGTTCAGAGTGGGAAAACACACTGAGTGCATGAAAACCAGCTTTCCTTCAGCGGGAGCGCCATCAGCCTGTTTCTAACGCCTTTTAAGTGCATAAAACAAACGTCTGACAAGGAACATTGATTCTGTGTGAAATGAGTGCATTCGAGCATATGTGACATGAAACAACTTTCTAAGGATGGATTATCAGGTTTTCGAGCTTTTAACACACTTTCATCACATTGCTCATTTTAACTGTCAAAGCACGTCTGAAACGAGTATTCAACATAATACTGTGATATGCCCTTGTTTCGAGTGGAAAAACACTTTGCGTCACTGAGTGCCTGAAACCAGCTTTCCTTCAGCAGGAGCGCCTTCAGCCTGTTTCTAACGCCTTTTCAGTGCCTAAAGCAAACGTCTAAGGAACATTGATTCTGTGGGAAATGAGTGCATTCGAGCATATGTGACATGAAACAACTTTCTAAGCCTGGATTTTCATGTTTTCTAGCTTTTAAAACATTTTCATCACATTGGTCATTTTAACTGTAAAAGCACGTCTGAAACGAGTTTTCAACATAATACTGTGATTATGCACTTGTTCAGAGTGGGAAAACACACTGTGTGCCACTGAGTGCATCAAACCAGCTTTCCTTCAGCAGGAGCGCCTTCAGCCTGTTTCCAACGCCTATTCAGTGCATAAAGCAAACGTCTGACAAGGAACATTGATTCTGTGTGAAATGAGTGCATATGTGACATGAAACAACTTTCTAAGGATGGATTATCATGTTTTCGAGCTTTTAACACGTTTTCGTCATTTTAACTGTAAAAGCACGTCTGAAACGAGTATTCAACATCGTATTGTGATAGGCACTTGTTCAGAGTGGGAAAACACACTGAGTGCATGAAAACCAGCTTTCCTTCAGCGGGAGCGCCATCAGCCTGTTTCTAACGCCTTTTAAGTGCATAAAACAAACGTCTGACAAGGAACATTGATTCTGTGTGAAATGAGTGCATTCGAGCATATGGTGACATGAAACAACTTTCTAAGGATGGATTATCAGGTTTTCGAGCTTTTAACACACTTTCATCACATTGCTCATTTTAACTGTCAAAGCACGTCTGAAACGAGTTTTCAACATAATACTGTGATTATGCACTTGTTCAGAGTGGGAAAACACACTGTGTGTCACTGAGTGCATCAAACCAGCTTTCCTTCAGCAGGAGCGCCTTCAGCCTGTTTCCAACGCCTATTCAGTGCATAAAGCAAACGTCTGACAAGGAACATTGATTTTGTGTGAAATGAGTGCATATGTGACATGAAACAACTTTCTAAGGATGGATTATCATGTTTTCGAGCTTTTAACACATTTTCGTCATTTTAACTGTAAAAGCACGTCTGAAACGAGTATTCAACATCGTATTGTGATAGGCACTTGTTCAGAGTGGGAAAACACACTGAGTGCATGAAAACCAGCTTTCCTTCAGCGGGAGCGCCATCAGCCTGTTTCTAACGCCTTTTAAGTGCATAAAACAAACGTCTGACAAGGAACATTGATTCTGTGTGAAATGAGTGCATTCGGGCATATGGTGACATGAAACAACTTTCTAAGGATGGATTATCAGGTTTTCGAGCTTTTAACACACTTTCATCACATTGCTCATTTTAACTGTCAAAGCACGTCTGAAACGAGTATTCAACATAATACTGTGATATGCCCTTGTTTCGAGTGGAAAAACACTTTGCGTCACTGAGTGCCTGAAACCAGCTTTCCTTCAGCAGGAGCGCCTTCAGCCTGTTTCTAACGCCTTTTCAGTGCCTAAAGGAAACGTCTGACAAGGAACATTGATTCTGTGTGAAATGAGTGCATTCGAGCATATGGTGACATGAAACAACTTTCTAAGGATGGATTATCAGGTTTTCGAGCTTTTAACACACTTTCATCACATTGCTCATTTTAACTGTCAAAGCACGTCTGAAACGAGTATTCAACATAATACTGTGATATGCCCTTGTTTCGAGTGGAAAAACACTTTGCGTCACTGAGTGCCTGAAACCAGCTTTCCTTCAGCAGGAGCGCCTTCAGCCTGTTTCTAACGCCTTTTCAGTGCCTAAAGCAAACGTCTAAGGAACATTGACTCTGTGGGAAATGAGTGCATTCGAGCATATGTGACATGAAACAACTTTCTAAGCCTGGATTTTCATGTTTTCTAGCTTTTAAAACATTTTCATCACATTGGTCATTTTAACTGTAAAAGCACGTCTGAAACGAGTTTTCAACATAATACTGTGATTATGCACTTGTTCAGAGTGGGAAAACACACTGTGTGTCACTGAGTGCATCAAACCAGCTTTCCTTCAGCAGGAGCGCCTTCAGCCTGTTTCCAACGCCTATTCAGTGCATAAAGCAAACGTCTGACAAGGAACATTGATTCTGTGTGAAATGAGTGCATATGTGACATGAAACAACTTTCTAAGGATGGATTATCATGTTTTCGAGCTTTTAACACATTTTCGTCATTTTAACTGTAAAAGCACGTCTGAAACGAGTATTCAACATCGTATTGTGATAGGCACTTGTTCAGAGTGGGAAAACACACTGAGTGCATGAAAACCAGCTTTCCTTCAGCGGGAGCGCCATCAGCCTGTTTCTAACGCCTTTTAAGTGCATAAAACAAACGTCTGACAAGGAACATTGATTCTGTGTGAAATGAGTGCATTCGAGCATATGGTGACATGAAACAACTTTCTAAGGATGGATTATCAGGTTTTCGAGCTTTTAACACACTTTCATCACATTGCTCATTTTAACTGTCAAAGCACGTCTGAAACGAGTTTTCAACATAATACTGTGATTATGCACTTGTTCAGAGTGGGAAAACACACTGTGTGTCACTGAGTGCATCAAACCAGCTTTCCTTCAGCAGGAGCGCCTTCAGCCTGTTTCCAACGCCTATTCAGTGCATAAAGCAAACGTCTGACAAGGAACATTGATTCTGTGTGAAATGAGTGCATATGTGACATGAAACAACTTTCTAAGGATGGATTATCATGTTTTCGAGCTTTTAACACATTTTCGTCATTTTAACTGTAAAAGCACGTCTGAAACGAGTATTCAACATCGTATTGTGATAGGCACTTGTTCAGAGTGGGAAAACACACTGAGTGCATGAAAACCAGCTTTCCTTCAGCGGGAGCGCCATCAGCCTGTTTCTAACGCCTTTTAAGTGCATAAAACAAACGTCTGACAAGGAACATTGATTCTGTGTGAAATGAGTGCATTCGAGCATATGTGACATGAAACAACTTTCTAAGGATGGATTATCAGGTTTTCGAGCTTTTAACACACTTTCATCACATTGCTCATTTTAACTGTCAAAGCACGTCTGAAACGAGTATTCAACATAATACTGTGATATGCCCTTGTTTCGAGTGGAAAAACACTTTGCGTCACTGAGTGCCTGAAACCAGCTTTCCTTCAGCAGGAGCGCCTTCAGCCTGTTTCTAACGCCTTTTCAGTGCCTAAAGCAAACGTCTAAGGAACATTGATTCTGTGGGAAATGAGTGCATTCGAGCATATGTGACATGAAACAACTTTCTAAGCCTGGATTTTCATGTTTTCTAGCTTTTAAAACATTTTCATCACATTGGTCATTTTAACTGTAAAAGCACGTCTGAAACGAGTTTTCAACATAATACTGTGATTATGCACTTGTTCAGAGTGGGAAAACACACTGTGTGCCACTGAGTGCATCAAACCAGCTTTCCTTCAGCAGGAGCGCCTTCAGCCTGTTTCCAACGCCTATTCAGTGCATAAAGCAAACGTCTGACAAGGAACATTGATTCTGTGTGAAATGAGTGCATATGTGACATGAAACAACTTTCTAAGGATGGATTATCATGTTTTCGAGCTTTTAACACGTTTTCGTCATTTTAACTGTAAAAGCACGTCTGAAACGAGTATTCAACATCGTATTGTGATAGGCACTTGTTCAGAGTGGGAAAACACACTGAGTGCATGAAAACCAGCTTTCCTTCAGCGGGAGCGCCATCAGCCTGTTTCTAACGCCTTTTAAGTGCATAAAACAAACGTCTGACAAGGAACATTGATTCTGTGTGAAATGAGTGCATTCGAGCATATGGTGACATGAAACAACTTTCTAAGGATGGATTATCAGGTTTTCGAGCTTTTAACACACTTTCATCACATTGCTCATTTTAACTGTCAAAGCACGTCTGAAACGAGTTTTCAACATAATACTGTGATTATGCACTTGTTCAGAGTGGGAAAACACACTGTGTGTCACTGAGTGCATCAAACCAGCTTTCCTTCAGCAGGAGCGCCTTCAGCCTGTTTCCAACGCCTATTCAGTGCATAAAGCAAACGTCTGACAAGGAACATTGATTTTGTGTGAAATGAGTGCATATGTGACATGAAACAACTTTCTAAGGATGGATTATCATGTTTTCGAGCTTTTAACACATTTTCGTCATTTTAACTGTAAAAGCACGTCTGAAACGAGTATTCAACATCGTATTGTGATAGGCACTTGTTCAGAGTGGGAAAACACACTGAGTGCATGAAAACCAGCTTTCCTTCAGCGGGAGCGCCATCAGCCTGTTTCTAACGCCTTTTAAGTGCATAAAACAAACGTCTGACAAGGAACATTGATTCTGTGTGAAATGAGTGCATTCGGGCATATGGTGACATGAAACAACTTTCTAAGGATGGATTATCAGGTTTTCGAGCTTTTAACACACTTTCATCACATTGCTCATTTTAACTGTCAAAGCACGTCTGAAACGAGTATTCAACATAATACTGTGATATGCCCTTGTTTCGAGTGGAAAAACACTTTGCGTCACTGAGTGCCTGAAACCAGCTTTCCTTCAGCAGGAGCGCCTTCAGCCTGTTTCTAACGCCTTTTCAGTGCCTAAAGCAAACGTCTGACAAGGAACATTGATTCTGTGTGAAATGAGTGCATTCGAGCATATGGTGACATGAAACAACTTTCTAAGGATGGATTATCAGGTTTTCGAGCTTTTAACACACTTTCATCACATTGCTCATTTTAACTGTCAAAGCACGTCTGAAACGAGTATTCAACATAATACTGTGATATGCCCTTGTTTCGAGTGGAAAAACACTTTGCGTCACTGAGTGCCTGAAACCAGCTTTCCTTCAGCAGGAGCGCCTTCAGCCTGTTTCTAACGCCTTTTCAGTGCCTAAAGCAAACGTCTGACAAGGAACATTGATTCTGTGTGAAATGAGTGCATTCGAGCATATGGTGACATGAAACAACTTTCTAAGGATGGATTATCAGGTTTTCGAGCTTTTAACACACTTTCATCACATTGCTCATTTTAACTGTCAAAGCACGTCTGAAACGAGTATTCAACATAATACTGTGATATGCCCTTGTTTCGAGTGGAAAAACACTTTGCGTCACTGAGTGCCTGAAACCAGCTTTCCTTCAGCAGGAGCGCCTTCAGCCTGTTTCTAACGCCTTTTCAGTGCCTAAAGCAAACGTCTAAGGAACATTGACTCTGTGGGAAATGAGTGCATTCGAGCATATGTGACATGAAACAACTTTCTAAGCCTGGATTTTCATGTTTTCTAGCTTTTAAAACATTTTCATCACATTGGTCATTTTAACTGTAAAAGCACGTCTGAAACGAGTTTTCAACATAATACTGTGATTATGCACTTGTTCAGAGTGGGAAAACACACTGTGTGTCACTGAGTGCATCAAACCAGCTTTCCTTCAGCAGGAGCGCCTTCAGCCTGTTTCCAACGCCTATTCAGTGCATAAAGCAAACGTCTGACAAGGAACATTGATTCTGTGTGAAATGAGTGCATATGTGACATGAAACAACTTTCTAAGGATGGATTATCATGTTTTCGAGCTTTTAACACATTTTCGTCATTTTAACTGTAAAAGCACGTCTGAAACGAGTATTCAACATCGTATTGTGATAGGCACTTGTTCAGAGTGGGAAAACACACTGAGTGCATGAAAACCAGCTTTCCTTCAGCGGGAGCGCCATCAGCCTGTTTCTAACGCCTTTTAAGTGCATAAAACAAACGTCTGACAAGGAACATTGATTCTGTGTGAAATGAGTGCATTCGAGCATATGGTGACATGAAACAACTTTCTAAGGATGGATTATCAGGTTTTCGAGCTTTTAACACACTTTCATCACATTGCTCATTTTAACTGTCAAAGCACGTCTGAAACGAGTTTTCAACATAATACTGTGATTATGCACTTGTTCAGAGTGGGAAAACACACTGTGTGTCACTGAGTGCATCAAACCAGCTTTCCTTCAGCAGGAGCGCCTTCAGCCTGTTTCCAACGCCTATTCAGTGCATAAAGCAAACGTCTGACAAGGAACATTGATTCTGTGTGAAATGAGTGCATATGTGACATGAAACAACTTTCTAAGGATGGATTATCATGTTTTCGAGCTTTTAACACATTTTCGTCATTTTAACTGTAAAAGCACGTCTGAAACGAGTATTCAACATCGTATTGTGATAGGCACTTGTTCAGAGTGGGAAAACACACTGAGTGCATGAAAACCAGCTTTCCTTCAGCGGGAGCGCCATCAGCCTGTTTCTAACGCCTTTTAAGTGCATAAAACAAACGTCTGACAAGGAACATTGATTCTGTGTGAAATGAGTGCATTCGAGCATATGTGACATGAAACAACTTTCTAAGGATGGATTATCAGGTTTTCGAGCTTTTAACACACTTTCATCACATTGCTCATTTTAACTGTCAAAGCACGTCTGAAACGAGTATTCAACATAATACTGTGATATGCCCTTGTTTCGAGTGGAAAAACACTTTGCGTCACTGAGTGCCTGAAACCAGCTTTCCTTCAGCAGGAGCGCCTTCAGCCTGTTTCTAACGCCTTTTCAGTGCCTAAAGCAAACGTCTAAGGAACATTGATTCTGTGGGAAATGAGTGCATTCGAGCATATGTGACATGAAACAACTTTCTAAGCCTGGATTTTCATGTTTTCTAGCTTTTAAAACATTTTCATCACATTGGTCATTTTAACTGTAAAAGCACGTCTGAAACGAGTTTTCAACATAATACTGTGATTATGCACTTGTTCAGAGTGGGAAAACACACTGTGTGCCACTGAGTGCATCAAACCAGCTTTCCTTCAGCAGGAGCGCCTTCAGCCTGTTTCCAACGCCTATTCAGTGCATAAAGCAAACGTCTGACAAGGAACATTGATTCTGTGTGAAATGAGTGCATATGTGACATGAAACAACTTTCTAAGGATGGATTATCATGTTTTCGAGCTTTTAACACGTTTTCGTCATTTTAACTGTAAAAGCACGTCTGAAACGAGTATTCAACATCGTATTGTGATAGGCACTTGTTCAGAGTGGGAAAACACACTGAGTGCATGAAAACCAGCTTTCCTTCAGCGGGAGCGCCATCAGCCTGTTTCTAACGCCTTTTAAGTGCATAAAACAAACGTCTGACAAGGAACATTGATTCTGTGTGAAATGAGTGCATTCGAGCATATGGTGACATGAAACAACTTTCTAAGGATGGATTATCAGGTTTTCGAGCTTTTAACACACTTTCATCACATTGCTCATTTTAACTGTCAAAGCACGTCTGAAACGAGTTTTCAACATAATACTGTGATTATGCACTTGTTCAGAGTGGGAAAACACACTGTGTGTCACTGAGTGCATCAAACCAGCTTTCCTTCAGCAGGAGCGCCTTCAGCCTGTTTCCAACGCCTATTCAGTGCATAAAGCAAACGTCTGACAAGGAACATTGATTTTGTGTGAAATGAGTGCATATGTGACATGAAACAACTTTCTAAGGATGGATTATCATGTTTTCGAGCTTTTAACACATTTTCGTCATTTTAACTGTAAAAGCACGTCTGAAACGAGTATTCAACATCGTATTGTGATAGGCACTTGTTCAGAGTGGGAAAACACACTGAGTGCATGAAAACCAGCTTTCCTTCAGCGGGAGCGCCATCAGCCTGTTTCTAACGCCTTTTAAGTGCATAAAACAAACGTCTGACAAGGAACATTGATTCTGTGTGAAATGAGTGCATTCGGGCATATGGTGACATGAAACAACTTTCTAAGGATGGATTATCAGGTTTTCGAGCTTTTAACACACTTTCATCACATTGCTCATTTTAACTGTCAAAGCACGTCTGAAACGAGTATTCAACATAATACTGTGATATGCCCTTGTTTCGAGTGGAAAAACACTTTGCGTCACTGAGTGCCTGAAACCAGCTTTCCTTCAGCAGGAGCGCCTTCAGCCTGTTTCTAACGCCTTTTCAGTGCCTAAAGCAAACGTCTGACAAGGAACATTGATTCTGTGTGAAATGAGTGCATTCGAGCATATGGTGACATGAAACAACTTTCTAAGGATGGATTATCAGGTTTTCGAGCTTTTAACACACTTTCATCACATTGCTCATTTTAACTGTCAAAGCACGTCTGAAACGAGTATTCAACATAATACTGTGATATGCCCTTGTTTCGAGTGGAAAAACACTTTGCGTCACTGAGTGCCTGAAACCAGCTTTCCTTCAGCAGGAGCGCCTTCAGCCTGTTTCTAACGCCTTTTCAGTGCCTAAAGCAAACGTCTGACAAGGAACATTGATTCTGTGTGAAATGAGTGCATTCGAGCATATGGTGACATGAAACAACTTTCTAAGGATGGATTATCAGGTTTTCGAGCTTTTAACACACTTTCATCACATTGCTCATTTTAACTGTCAAAGCACGTCTGAAACGAGTATTCAACATAATACTGTGATATGCCCTTGTTTCGAGTGGAAAAACACTTTGCGTCACTGAGTGCCTGAAACCAGCTTTCCTTCAGCAGGAGCGCCTTCAGCCTGTTTCTAACGCCTTTTCAGTGCCTAAAGCAAACGTCTAAGGAACATTGACTCTGTGGGAAATGAGTGCATTCGAGCATATGTGACATGAAACAACTTTCTAAGCCTGGATTTTCATGTTTTCTAGCTTTTAAAACATTTTCATCACATTGGTCATTTTAACTGTAAAAGCACGTCTGAAACGAGTTTTCAACATAATACTGTGATTATGCACTTGTTCAGAGTGGGAAAACACACTGTGTGCCACTGAGTGCATCAAACCAGCTTTCCTTCAGCAGGAGCGCCTTCAGCCTGTTTCCAACGCCTATTCAGTGCATAAAGCAAACGTCTGACAAGGAACATTGATTCTGTGTGAAATGAGTGCATATGTGACATGAAACAACTTTCTAAGGATGGATTATCATGTTTTCGAGCTTTTAACACGTTTTCGTCATTTTAACTGTAAAAGCACGTCTGAAACGAGTATTCAACATCGTATTGTGATAGGCACTTGTTCAGAGTGGGAAAACACACTGAGTGCATGAAAACCAGCTTTCCTTCAGCGGGAGCGCCATCAGCCTGTTTCTAACGCCTTTTAAGTGCATAAAACAAACGTCTGACAAGGAACATTGATTCTGTGTGAAATGAGTGCATTCGAGCATATGGTGACATGAAACAACTTTCTAAGGATGGATTATCAGGTTTTCGAGCTTTTAACACACTTTCATCACATTGCTCATTTTAACTGTCAAAGCACGTCTGAAACGAGTTTTCAACATAATACTGTGATTATGCACTTGTTCAGAGTGGGAAAACACACTGTGTGTCACTGAGTGCATCAAACCAGCTTTCCTTCAGCAGGAGCGCATTCAGCCTGTTTCCAACGCCTATTCAGTGCATAAAGCAAACGTCTGACAAGGAACATTGATTTTGTGTGAAATGAGTGCATATGTGACATGAAACAACTTTCTAAGGATGGATTATCATGTTTTCGAGCTTTTAACACATTTTCGTCATTTTAACTGTAAAAGCACGTCTGAAACGAGTATTCAACATCGTATTGTGATAGGCACTTGTTCAGAGTGGGAAAACACACTGAGTGCATGAAAACCAGCTTTCCTTCAGCGGGAGCGCCATCAGCCTGTTTCTAACGCCTTTTAAGTGCATAAAACAAACGTCTGACAAGGAACATTGATTCTGTGTGAAATGAGTGCATTCGGGCATATGGTGACATGAAACAACTTTCTAAGGATGGATTATCAGGTTTTCGAGCTTTTAACACACTTTCATCACATTGCTCATTTTAACTGTCAAAGCACGTCTGAAACGAGTATTCAACATAATACTGTGATATGCCCTTGTTTCGAGTGGAAAAACACTTTGCGTCACTGAGTGCCTGAAACCAGCTTTCCTTCAGCAGGAGCGCCTTCAGCCTGTTTCTAACGCCTTTTCAGTGCCTAAAGCAAACGTCTGACAAGGAACATTGATTCTGTGTGAAATGAGTGCATTCGAGCATATGGTGACATGAAACAACTTTCTAAGGATGGATTATCAGGTTTTCGAGCTTTTAACACACTTTCATCACATTGCTCATTTTAACTGTCAAAGCACGTCTGAAACGAGTATTCAACATAATACTGTGATATGCCCTTGTTTCGAGTGGAAAAACACTTTGCGTCACTGAGTGCCTGAAACCAGCTTTCCTTCAGCAGGAGCGCCTTCAGCCTGTTTCTAACGCCTTTTCAGTGCCTAAAGCAAACGTCTGACAAGGAACATTGATTCTGTGTGAAATGAGTGCATTCGAGCATATGGTGACATGAAACAACTTTCTAAGGATGGATTATCAGGTTTTCGAGCTTTTAACACACTTTCATCACATTGCTCATTTTAACTGTCAAAGCACGTCTGAAACGAGTATTCAACATAATACTGTGATATGCCCTTGTTTCGAGTGGAAAAACACTTTGCGTCACTGAGTGCCTGAAACCAGCTTTCCTTCAGCAGGAGCGCCTTCAGCCTGTTTCTAACGCCTTTTCAGTGCCTAAAGCAAACGTCTGACAAGGAACATTGATTCTGTGTGAAATGAGTGCATTCGAGCATATGGTGACATGAAACAACTTTCTAAGGATGGATTATCAGGTTTTCGAGCTTTTAACACACTTTCATCACATTGCTCATTTTAACTGTCAAAGCACGTCTGAAACGAGTATTCAACATAATACTGTGATATGCCCTTGTTTCGAGTGGAAAAACACTTTGCGTCACTGAGTGCCTGAAACCAGCTTTCCTTCAGCAGGAGCGCCTTCAGCCTGTTTCTAACGCCTTTTCAGTGCCTAAAGCAAACGTCTAAGGAACATTGACTCTGTGGGAAATGAGTGCATTCGAGCATATGTGACATGAAACAACTTTCTAAGCCTGGATTTTCATGTTTTCTAGCTTTTAAAACATTTTCATCACATTGGTCATTTTAACTGTAAAAGCACGTCTGAAACGAGTTTTCAACATAATACTGTGATTATGCACTTGTTCAGAGTGGGAAAACACACTGTGTGCCACTGAGTGCATCAAACCAGCTTTCCTTCAGCAGGAGCGCCTTCAGCCTGTTTCCAACGCCTATTCAGTGCATAAAGCAAACGTCTGACAAGGAACATTGATTCTGTGTGAAATGAGTGCATATGTGACATGAAACAACTTTCTAAGGATGGATTATCATGTTTTCGAGCTTTTAACACGTTTTCGTCATTTTAACTGTAAAAGCACGTCTGAAACGAGTATTCAACATCGTATTGTGATAGGCACTTGTTCAGAGTGGGAAAACACACTGAGTGCATGAAAACCAGCTTTCCTTCAGCGGGAGCGCCATCAGCCTGTTTCTAACGCCTTTTAAGTGCATAAAACAAACGTCTGACAAGGAACATTGATTCTGTGTGAAATGAGTGCATTCGAGCATATGGTGACATGAAACAACTTTCTAAGGATGGATTATCAGGTTTTCGAGCTTTTAACACACTTTCATCACATTGCTCATTTTAACTGTCAAAGCACGTCTGAAACGAGTTTTCAACATAATACTGTGATTATGCACTTGTTCAGAGTGGGAAAACACACTGTGTGTCACTGAGTGCATCAAACCAGCTTTCCTTCAGCAGGAGCGCATTCAGCCTGTTTCCAACGCCTATTCAGTGCATAAAGCAAACGTCTGACAAGGAACATTGATTTTGTGTGAAATGAGTGCATATGTGACATGAAACAACTTTCTAAGGATGGATTATCATGTTTTCGAGCTTTTAACACATTTTCGTCATTTTAACTGTAAAAGCACGTCTGAAACGAGTATTCAACATCGTATTGTGATAGGCACTTGTTCAGAGTGGGAAAACACACTGAGTGCATGAAAACCAGCTTTCCTTCAGCGGGAGCGCCATCAGCCTGTTTCTAACGCCTTTTAAGTGCATAAAACAAACGTCTGACAAGGAACATTGATTCTGTGTGAAATGAGTGCATTCGGGCATATGGTGACATGAAACAACTTTCTAAGGATGGATTATCAGGTTTTCGAGCTTTTAACACACTTTCATCACATTGCTCATTTTAACTGTCAAAGCACGTCTGAAACGAGTATTCAACATAATACTGTGATATGCCCTTGTTTCGAGTGGAAAAACACTTTGCGTCACTGAGTGCCTGAAACCAGCTTTCCTTCAGCAGGAGCGCCTTCAGCCTGTTTCTAACGCCTTTTCAGTGCCTAAAGCAAACGTCTGACAAGGAACATTGATTCTGTGTGAAATGAGTGCATTCGAGCATATGGTGACATGAAACAACTTTCTAAGGATGGATTATCAGGTTTTCGAGCTTTTAACACACTTTCATCACATTGCTCATTTTAACTGTCAAAGCACGTCTGAAACGAGTATTCAACATAATACTGTGATATGCCCTTGTTTCGAGTGGAAAAACACTTTGCGTCACTGAGTGCCTGAAACCAGCTTTCCTTCAGCAGGAGCGCCTTCAGCCTGTTTCTAACGCCTTTTCAGTGCCTAAAGCAAACGTCTGACAAGGAACATTGATTCTGTGTGAAATGAGTGCATTCGAGCATATGGTGACATGAAACAACTTTCTAAGGATGGATTATCAGGTTTTCGAGCTTTTAACACACTTTCATCACATTGCTCATTTTAACTGTCAAAGCACGTCTGAAACGAGTATTCAACATAATACTGTGATATGCCCTTGTTTCGAGTGGAAAAACACTTTGCGTCACTGAGTGCCTGAAACCAGCTTTCCTTCAGCAGGAGCGCCTTCAGCCTGTTTCTAACGCCTTTTCAGTGCCTAAAGCAAACGTCTGACAAGGAACATTGATTCTGTGTGAAATGAGTGCATTCGAGCATATGGTGACATGAAACAACTTTCTAAGGATGGATTATCAGGTTTTCGAGCTTTTAACACACTTTCATCACATTGCTCATTTTAACTGTCAAAGCACGTCTGAAACGAGTATTCAACATAATACTGTGATATGCCCTTGTTTCGAGTGGAAAAACACTTTGCGTCACTGAGTGCCTGAAACCAGCTTTCCTTCAGCAGGAGGGCCTTCAGCCTGTTTCTAACGCCTTTTCAGTGCCTAAAGCAAACGTCTAAGGAACATTGACTCTGTGGGAAATGAGTGCATTCGAGCATATGTGACATGAAACAACTTTCTAAGCCTGGATTTTCATGTTTTCTAGCTTTTAAAACATTTTCATCACATTGGTCATTTTAACTGTAAAAGCACGTCTGAAACGAGTTTTCAACATAATACTGTGATTATGCACTTGTTCAGAGTGGGAAAACACACTGTGTGTCACTGAGTGCATCAAACCAGCTTTCCTTCAGCAGGAGCGCCTTCAGCCTGTTTCCAACGCCTATTCAGTGCATAAAGCAAACGTCTGACAAGGAACATTGATTCTGTGTGAAATGAGTGCATATGTGACATGAAACAACTTTCTAAGGATGGATTATCATGTTTTCGAGCTTTTAACACATTTTCGTCATTTTAACTGTAAAAGCACGTCTGAAACGAGTATTCAACATCGTATTGTGATAGGCACTTGTTCAGAGTGGGAAAACACACTCAGTGCATGAAAACCAGCTTTCCTTCAGCGGGAGCGCCATCAGCCTGTTTCTAACGCCTTTTAAGTGCATAAAACAAACGTCTGACAAGGAACATTGATTCTGTGTGAAATGAGTGCATTCGAGCATATGTGACATGAAACAACTTTCTAAGGATGGATTATCAGGTTTTCGAGCTTTTAACACACTTTCATCACATTGCTCATTTTAACTGTCAAAACACGTCTGAAACGAGTTTTCAAAATAATACTGTGATTATGCACTTGTTCAGAGTGGGAAAACACACTGTGTGCCACTGAGTGCATCAAACCAGCTTTCCTTCAGCAGGAGCGCCTTCAGCCTGTTTCCAACGCCTATTCAGTGCATAAAGCAAACGTCTGACAAGGAACATTGATTCTGTGTGAAATGAGTGCATATGTGACATGAAACAACTTTCTAAGGATGGATTATCATGTTTTCGAGCTTTTAACACATTTTCGTCATTTTAACTGTAAAAGCACGTCTGAAACGAGTATTCAACATCGTATTGTGATAGGCACTTGTTCAGAGTGGGAAAACACACTGAGTGCATGAAAACCAGCTTTCCTTCAGCAGGAGCGCCTTCAGCCTGTTTCTAACGCCTTTTCAGTGCCTAAAGCAAACGTCTGACAAGGAACATTGATTCTGTGTGAAATGAGTGCATTCGAGCATATGGTGACATGAAACAACTTTCTAAGGATGGATTATCAGGTTTTCGAGCTTTTAACACACTTTCATCACATTGCTCATTTTAACTGTCAAAGCACGTCTGAAACGAGTATTCAACATAATACTGTGATATGCCCTTGTTTCGAGTGGAAAAACACTTTGCGTCACTGAGTGCCTGAAACCAGCTTTCCTTCAGCAGGAGCGCCTTCAGCCTGTTTCTAACGCCTTTTCAGTGCCTAAAGCAAACGTCTAAGGAACATTGACTCTGTGGGAAATGAGTGCATTCGAGCATATGTGACATGAAACAACTTTCTAAGCCTGGATTTTCATGTTTTCTAGCTTTTAAAACATTTTCATCACATTGGTCATTTTAACTGTAAAAGCACGTCTGAAACGAGTTTTCAACATAATACTGTGATTATGCACTTGTTCAGAGTGGGAAAACACACTGTGTGTCACTGAGTGCATCAAACCAGCTTTCCTTCAGCAGGAGCGCCTTCAGCCTGTTTCCAACGCCTATTCAGTGCATAAAGCAAACGTCTGACAAGGAACATTGATTCTGTGTGAAATGAGTGCATATGTGACATGAAACAACTTTCTAAGGATGGATTATCATGTTTTCGAGCTTTTAACACATTTTCGTCATTTTAACTGTAAAAGCACGTCTGAAACGAGTATTCAACATCGTATTGTGATAGGCACTTGTTCAGAGTGGGAAAACACACTGAGTGCATGAAAACCAGCTTTCCTTCAGCGGGAGCGCCATCAGCCTGTTTCTAACGCCTTTTAAGTGCATAAAACAAACGTCTGACAAGGAACATTGATTCTGTGTGAAATGAGTGCATTCGAGCATATGGTGACATGAAACAACTTTCTAAGGATGGATTATCAGGTTTTCGAGCTTTTAACACACTTTCATCACATTGCTCATTTTAACTGTCAAAGCACGTCTGAAACGAGTTTTCAACATAATACTGTGATTATGCACTTGTTCAGAGTGGGAAAACACACTGTGTGTCACTGAGTGCATCAAACCAGCTTTCCTTCAGCAGGAGCGCCTTCAGCCTGTTTCCAACGCCTATTCAGTGCATAAAGCAAACGTCTGACAAGGAACATTGATTCTGTGTGAAATGAGTGCATATGTGACATGAAACAACTTTCTAAGGATGGATTATCATGTTTTCGAGCTTTTAACACATTTTCGTCATTTTAACTGTAAAAGCACGTCTGAAATGAGTATTCAACATCGTATTGTGATAGGCACTTGTTCAGAGTGGGAAAACACACTGAGTGCATGAAAACCAGCTTTCCTTCAGCGGGAGCGCCATCAGCCTGTTTCTAACGCCTTTTAAGTGCATAAAACAAACGTCTGACAAGGAACATTGATTCTGTGTGAAATGAGTGCATTCGAGCATATGTGACATGAAACAACTTTCTAAGGATGGATTATCAGGTTTTCGAGCTTTTAACACACTTTCATCACATTGCTCATTTTAACTGTCAAAGCACGTCTGAAACGAGTATTCAACATAATACTGTGATATGCCCTTGTTTCGAGTGGAAAAACACTTTGCGTCACTGAGTGCCTGAAACCAGCTTTCCTTCAGCAGGAGCGCCTTCAGCCTGTTTCTAACGCCTTTTCAGTGCCTAAAGCAAACGTCTAAGGAACATTGATTCTGTGGGAAATGAGTGCATTCGAGCATATGTGACATGAAACAACTTTCTAAGCCTGGATTTTCATGTTTTCTAGCTTTTAAAACATTTTCATCACATTGGTCATTTTAACTGTAAAAGCACGTCTGAAACGAGTTTTCAACATAATACTGTGATTATGCACTTGTTCAGAGTGGGAAAACACACTGTGTGCCACTGAGTGCATCAAACCAGCTTTCCTTCAGCAGGAGCGCCTTCAGCCTGTTTCCAACGCCTATTCAGTGCATAAAGCAAACGTCTGACAAGGAACATTGATTCTGTGTGAAATGAGTGCATATGTGACATGAAACAACTTTCTAAGGATGGATTATCATGTTTTCGAGCTTTTAACACGTTTTCGTCATTTTAACTGTAAAAGCACGTCTGAAACGAGTATTCAACATCGTATTGTGATAGGCACTTGTTCAGAGTGGGAAAACACACTGAGTGCATGAAAACCAGCTTTCCTTCAGCGGGAGCGCCATCAGCCTGTTTCTAACGCCTTTTAAGTGCATAAAACAAACGTCTGACAAGGAACATTGATTCTGTGTGAAATGAGTGCATTCGAGCATATGGTGACATGAAACAACTTTCTAAGGATGGATTATCAGGTTTTCGAGCTTTTAACACACTTTCATCACATTGCTCATTTTAACTGTCAAAGCACGTCTGAAACGAGTTTTCAACATAATACTGTGATTATGCACTTGTTCAGAGTGGGAAAACACACTGTGTGTCACTGAGTGCATCAAACCAGCTTTCCTTCAGCAGGAGCGCCTTCAGCCTGTTTCCAACGCCTATTCAGTGCATAAAGCAAACGTCTGACAAGGAACATTGATTTTGTGTGAAATGAGTGCATATGTGACATGAAACAACTTTCTAAGGATGGATTATCATGTTTTCGAGCTTTTAACACATTTTCGTCATTTTAACTGTAAAAGCACGTCTGAAACGAGTATTCAACATCGTATTGTGATAGGCACTTGTTCAGAGTGGGAAAACACACTGAGTGCATGAAAACCAGCTTTCCTTCAGCGGGAGCGCCATCAGCCTGTTTCTAACGCCTTTTAAGTGCATAAAACAAACGTCTGACAAGGAACATTGATTCGGTGTGAAATGAGTGCATTCGGGCATATGGTGACATGAAACAACTTTCTAAGGATGGATTATCAGGTTTTCGAGCTTTTAACACACTTTCATCACATTGCTCATTTTAACTGTCAAAGCACGTCTGAAACGAGTATTCAACATAATACTGTGATATGCCCTTGTTTCGAGTGGAAAAACACTTTGCGTCACTGAGTGCCTGAAACCAGCTTTCCTTCAGCAGGAGCGCCTTCAGCCTGTTTCTAACGCCTTTTCAGTGCCTAAAGCAAACGTCTGACAAGGAACATTGATTCTGTGTGAAATGAGTGCATTCGAGCATATGGTGACATGAAACAACTTTCTAAGGATGGATTATCAGGTTTTCGAGCTTTTAACACACTTTCATCACATTGCTCATTTTAACTGTCAAAGCACGTCTGAAACGAGTATTCAACATAATACTGTGATATGCCCTTGTTTCGAGTGGAAAAACACTTTGCGTCACTGAGTGCCTGAAACCAGCTTTCCTTCAGCAGGAGCGCCTTCAGCCTGTTTCTAACGCCTTTTCAGTGCCTAAAGCAAACGTCTGACAAGGAACATTGATTCTGTGTGAAATGAGTGCATTCGAGCATATGGTGACATGAAACAACTTTCTAAGGATGGATTATCAGGTTTTCGAGCTTTTAACACACTTTCATCACATTGCTCATTTTAACTGTCAAAGCACGTCTGAAACGAGTATTCAACATAATACTGTGATATGCCCTTGTTTCGAGTGGAAAAACACTTTGCGTCACTGAGTGCCTGAAACCAGCTTTCCTTCAGCAGGAGCGCCTTCAGCCTGTTTCTAACGCCTTTTCAGTGCCTAAAGCAAACGTCTAAGGAACATTGACTCTGTGGGAAATGAGTGCATTCGAGCATATGTGACATGAAACAACTTTCTAAGCCTGGATTTTCATGTTTTCTAGCTTTTAAAACATTTTCATCACATTGGTCATTTTAACTGTAAAAGCACGTCTGAAACGAGTTTTCAACATAATACTGTGATTATGCACTTGTTCAGAGTGGGAAAACACACTGTGTGTCACTGAGTGCATCAAACCAGCTTTCCTTCAGCAGGAGCGCCTTCAGCCTGTTTCCAACGCCTATTCAGTGCATAAAGCAAACGTCTGACAAGGAACATTGATTCTGTGTGAAATGAGTGCATATGTGACATGAAACAACTTTCTAAGGATGGATTATCATGTTTTCGAGCTTTTAACACATTTTCGTCATTTTAACTGTAAAAGCACGTCTGAAACGAGTATTCAACATCGTATTGTGATAGGCACTTGTTCAGAGTGGGAAAACACACTGAGTGCATGAAAACCAGCTTTCCTTCAGCGGGAGCGCCATCAGCCTGTTTCTAACGCCTTTTAAGTGCATAAAACAAACGTCTGACAAGGAACATTGATTCTGTGTGAAATGAGTGCATTCGAGCATATGGTGACATGAAACAACTTTCTAAGGATGGATTATCAGGTTTTCGAGCTTTTAACACACTTTCATCACATTGCTCATTTTAACTGTCAAAGCACGTCTGAAACGAGTTTTCAACATAATACTGTGATTATGCACTTGTTCAGAGTGGGAAAACACACTGTGTGTCACTGAGTGCATCAAACCAGCTTTCCTTCAGCAGGAGCGCCTTCAGCCTGTTTCCAACGCCTATTCAGTGCATAAAGCAAACGTCTGACAAGGAACATTGATTCTGTGTGAAATGAGTGCATATGTGACATGAAACAACTTTCTAAGGATGGATTATCATGTTTTCGAGCTTTTAACACATTTTCGTCATTTTAACTGTAAAAGCACGTCTGAAATGAGTATTCAACATCGTATTGTGATAGGCACTTGTTCAGAGTGGGAAAACACACTGAGTGCATGAAAACCAGCTTTCCTTCAGCGGGAGCGCCATCAGCCTGTTTCTAACGCCTTTTAAGTGCATAAAACAAACGTCTGACAAGGAACATTGATTCTGTGTGAAATGAGTGCATTCGAGCATATGTGACATGAAACAACTTTCTAAGGATGGATTATCAGGTTTTCGAGCTTTTAACACACTTTCATCACATTGCTCATTTTAACTGTCAAAGCACGTCTGAAACGAGTATTCAACATAATACTGTGATATGCCCTTGTTTCGAGTGGAAAAACACTTTGCGTCACTGAGTGCCTGAAACCAGCTTTCCTTCAGCAGGAGCGCCTTCAGCCTGTTTCTAACGCCTTTTCAGTGCCTAAAGCAAACGTCTAAGGAACATTGATTCTGTGGGAAATGAGTGCATTCGAGCATATGTGACATGAAACAACTTTCTAAGCCTGGATTTTCATGTTTTCTAGCTTTTAAAACATTTTCATCACATTGGTCATTTTAACTGTAAAAGCACGTCTGAAACGAGTTTTCAACATAATACTGTGATTATGCACTTGTTCAGAGTGGGAAAACACACTGTGTGCCACTGAGTGCATCAAACCAGCTTTCCTTCAGCAGGAGCGCCTTCAGCCTGTTTCCAACGCCTATTCAGTGCATAAAGCAAACGTCTGACAAGGAACATTGATTCTGTGTGAAATGAGTGCATATGTGACATGAAACAACTTTCTAAGGATGGATTATCATGTTTTCGAGCTTTTAACACGTTTTCGTCATTTTAACTGTAAAAGCACGTCTGAAACGAGTATTCAACATCGTATTGTGATAGGCACTTGTTCAGAGTGGGAAAACACACTGAGTGCATGAAAACCAGCTTTCCTTCAGCGGGAGCGCCATCAGCCTGTTTCTAACGCCTTTTAAGTGCATAAAACAAACGTCTGACAAGGAACATTGATTCTGTGTGAAATGAGTGCATTCGAGCATATGGTGACATGAAACAACTTTCTAAGGATGGATTATCAGGTTTTCGAGCTTTTAACACACTTTCATCACATTGCTCATTTTAACTGTCAAAGCACGTCTGAAACGAGTTTTCAACATAATACTGTGATTATGCACTTGTTCAGAGTGGGAAAACACACTGTGTGTCACTGAGTGCATCAAACCAGCTTTCCTTCAGCAGGAGCGCCTTCAGCCTGTTTCCAACGCCTATTCAGTGCATAAAGCAAACGTCTGACAAGGAACATTGATTTTGTGTGAAATGAGTGCATATGTGACATGAAACAACTTTCTAAGGATGGATTATCATGTTTTCGAGCTTTTAACACATTTTCGTCATTTTAACTGTAAAAGCACGTCTGAAACGAGTATTCAACATCGTATTGTGATAGGCACTTGTTCAGAGTGGGAAAACACACTGAGTGCATGAAAACCAGCTTTCCTTCAGCGGGAGCGCCATCAGCCTGTTTCTAACGCCTTTTAAGTGCATAAAACAAACGTCTGACAAGGAACATTGATTCGGTGTGAAATGAGTGCATTCGGGCATATGGTGACATGAAACAACTTTCTAAGGATGGATTATCAGGTTTTCGAGCTTTTAACACACTTTCATCACATTGCTCATTTTAACTGTCAAAGCACGTCTGAAACGAGTATTCAACATAATACTGTGATATGCCCTTGTTTCGAGTGGAAAAACACTTTGCGTCACTGAGTGCCTGAAACCAGCTTTCCTTCAGCAGGAGCGCCTTCAGCCTGTTTCTAACGCCTTTTCAGTGCCTAAAGCAAACGTCTGACAAGGAACATTGATTCTGTGTGAAATGAGTGCATTCGAGCATATGGTGACATGAAACAACTTTCTAAGGATGGATTATCAGGTTTTCGAGCTTTTAACACACTTTCATCACATTGCTCATTTTAACTGTCAAAGCACGTCTGAAACGAGTATTCAACATAATACTGTGATATGCCCTTGTTTCGAGTGGAAAAACACTTTGCGTCACTGAGTGCCTGAAACCAGCTTTCCTTCAGCAGGAGCGCCTTCAGCCTGTTTCTAACGCCTTTTCAGTGCCTAAAGCAAACGTCTGACAAGGAACATTGATTCTGTGTGAAATGAGTGCATTCGAGCATATGGTGACATGAAACAACTTTCTAAGGATGGATTATCAGGTTTTCGAGCTTTTAACACACTTTCATCACATTGCTCATTTTAACTGTCAAAGCACGTCTGAAACGAGTATTCAACATAATACTGTGATATGCCCTTGTTTCGAGTGGAAAAACACTTTGCGTCACTGAGTGCCTGAAACCAGCTTTCCTTCAGCAGGAGCGCCTTCAGCCTGTTTCTAACGCCTTTTCAGTGCCTAAAGCAAACGTCTAAGGAACATTGACTCTGTGGGAAATGAGTGCATTCGAGCATATGTGACATGAAACAACTTTCTAAGCCTGGATTTTCATGTTTTCTAGCTTTTAAAACATTTTCATCACATTGGTCATTTTAACTGTAAAAGCACGTCTGAAACGAGTTTTCAACATAATACTGTGATTATGCACTTGTTCAGAGTGGGAAAACACACTGTGTGTCACTGAGTGCATCAAACCAGCTTTCCTTCAGCAGGAGCGCCTTCAGCCTGTTTCCAACGCCTATTCAGTGCATAAAGCAAACGTCTGACAAGGAACATTGATTCTGTGTGAAATGAGTGCATATGTGACATGAAACAACTTTCTAAGGATGGATTATCATGTTTTCGAGCTTTTAACACATTTTCGTCATTTTAACTGTAAAAGCACGTCTGAAACGAGTATTCAACATCGTATTGTGATAGGCACTTGTTCAGAGTGGGAAAACACACTGAGTGCATGAAAACCAGCTTTCCTTCAGCGGGAGCGCCATCAGCCTGTTTCTAACGCCTTTTAAGTGCATAAAACAAACGTCTGACAAGGAACATTGATTCTGTGTGAAATGAGTGCATTCGAGCATATGGTGACATGAAACAACTTTCTAAGGATGGATTATCAGGTTTTCGAGCTTTTAACACACTTTCATCACATTGCTCATTTTAACTGTCAAAGCACGTCTGAAACGAGTTTTCAACATAATACTGTGATTATGCACTTGTTCAGAGTGGGAAAACACACTGTGTGTCACTGAGTGCATCAAACCAGCTTTCCTTCAGCAGGAGCGCCTTCAGCCTGTTTCCAACGCCTATTCAGTGCATAAAGCAAACGTCTGACAAGGAACATTGATTCTGTGTGAAATGAGTGCATATGTGACATGAAACAACTTTCTAAGGATGGATTATCATGTTTTCGAGCTTTTAACACATTTTCGTCATTTTAACTGTAAAAGCACGTCTGAAACGAGTATTCAACATCGTATTGTGATAGGCACTTGTTCAGAGTGGGAAAACACACTGAGTGCATGAAAACCAGCTTTCCTTCAGCGGGAGCGCCATCAGCCTGTTTCTAACGCCTTTTAAGTGCATAAAACAAACGTCTGACAAGGAACATTGATTCTGTGTGAAATGAGTGCATTCGAGCATATGTGACATGAAACAACTTTCTAAGGATGGATTATCAGGTTTTCGAGCTTTTAACACACTTTCATCACATTGCTCATTTTAACTGTCAAAGCACGTCTGAAACGAGTATTCAACATAATACTGTGATTATGCCCTTGTTTCGAGTGGAAAAACACTTTGCGTCACTGAGTGCCTGAAACCAGCTTTCCTTCAGCAGGAGCGCCTTCAGCCTGTTTCTAACGCCTTTTCAGTGCCTAAAGCAAACGTCTAAGGAGCATTGACTCTGTGGGAAATGAGTGCATTCGAGCATATGTGACATGAAACAACTTTCTAAGCCTGGATTTTCATGTTTTCTAGCTTTTAAAACATTTTCATCACATTGGTCATTTTAACTGTAAAAGCACGTCTGAAACGAGTTTTCAACATAATACTGTGATTATGCACTTGTTCAGAGTGGGAAAACACACTGTGTGTCACTGAGTGCATCAAACCAGCTTTCCTTCAGCAGGAGCGCCTTCAGCCTGTTTCCAACGCCTATTCAGTGCATAAAGCAAACGTCTGACAAGGAACATTGATTCTGTGTGAAATGAGTGCATATGTGACATGAAACAACTTTCTAAGGATGGGTTATCATGTTTTCGAGCTTTTAACACATTTTCGTCATTTTAACTGTAAAAGCACGTCTGAAACGAGTATTCAACATCGTATTGTGATAGGCACTTGTTCAGAGTGGGAAAACACACTGAGTGCATGAAAACCAGCTTTCCTTCAGCGGGAGCGCCATCAGCCTGTTTCTAACGCCTTTTAAGTGCATAAAACAAAAGTCTGACAAGGAACATTGATTCTGTGTGAAATGAGTGCATTCGAGCATATGGTGACATGAAACAACTTTCTAAGGATGGATTATCAGGTTTTCGAGCTTTTAACACACTTTCATCACATTGCTCATTTTAACTGTCAAAGCACGTCTGAAACGAGTTTTCAACATAATACTGTGATTATGCACTTGTTCAGAGTGGGAAAACACACTGTGTGTCACTGAGTGCATCAAACCAGCTTTCCTTCAGCAGGAGCGCCTTCAGCCTGTTTCCAACGCCTATTCAGTGCATAAAGCAAACGTCTGACAAGGAACATTGATTCTGTGTGAAATGAGTGCATATGTGACATGAAACAACTTTCTAAGGATGGATTATCATGTTTTCGAGCTTTTAACACATTTTCGTCATTTTAACTGTAAAAGCACGTCTGAAACGAGTATTCAACATCGTATTGTGATAGGCACTTGTTCAGAGTGGGAAAACACACTGAGTGCATGAAAACCAGCTTTCCTTCAGCGGGAGCGCCATCAGCCTGTTTCTAACGCCTTTTAAGTGCATAAAACAACCGTCTGACAAGGAACATTGATTCTGTGTGAAATGAGTGCATTCGAGCATATGGTGACATGAAACAACTTTCTAAGGATGGATTATCAGGTTTTCGAGCTTTTAACACACTTTCATCACATTGCTCATTTTAACTGTCAAAGCACGTCTGAAACGAGTTTTCAACATAATACTGTGATTATGCACTTGTTCAGAGTGGGAAAACACACTGTGTGTCACTGAGTGCATCAAACCAGCTTTCCTTCAGCAGGAGCGCCTTCAGCCTGTTTCCAACGCCTATTCAGTGCATAAAGCAAACGTCTGACAAGGAACATTGATTTTGTGTGAAATGAGTGCATATGTGACATGAAACAACTTTCTAAGGATGGATTATCATGTTTTCGAGCTTTTAACACATTTTCGTCATTTTAACTGTAAAAGCACGTCTGAAACGAGTATTCAACATCGTATTGTGATAGGCACTTGTTCAGAGTGGGAAAACACACTGAGTGCATGAAAACCAGCTTTCCTTCAGCGGGAGCGCCATCAGCCTGTTTCTAACGCCTTTTAAGTGCATAAAACAAACGTCTGACAAGGAACATTGATTCTGTGTGAAATGAGTGCATTCGGGCATATGGTGACATGAAACAACTTTCTAAGGATGGATTATCAGGTTTTCGAGCTTTTAACACACTTTCATCACATTGCTCATTTTAACTGTCAAAGCACGTCTGAAACGAGTATTCAACATAATACTGTGATATGCCCTTGTTTCGAGTGGAAAAACACTTTGCGTCACTGAGTGCCTGAAACCAGCTTTCCTTCAGCAGGAGCGCCTTCAGCCTGTTTCTAACGCCTTTTCAGTGCCTAAAGCAAACGTCTGACAAGGAACATTGATTCTGTGTGAAATGAGTGCATTCGAGCATATGGTGACATGAAACAACTTTCTAAGGATGGATTATCAGGTTTTCGAGCTTTTAACACACTTTCATCACATTGCTCATTTTAACTGTCAAAGCACGTCTGAAACGAGTATTCAACATAATACTGTGATATGCCCTTGTTTCGAGTGGAAAAACACTTTGCGTCACTGAGTGCCTGAAACCAGCTTTCCTTCAGCAGGAGCGCCTTCAGCCTGTTTCTAACGCCTTTTCAGTGCCTAAAGCAAACGTCTAAGGAACATTGACTCTGTGGGAAATGAGTGCATTCGAGCATATGTGACATGAAACAACTTTCTAAGCCTGGATTTTCATGTTTTCTAGCTTTTAAAACATTTTCATCACATTGGTCATTTTAACTGTAAAAGCACGTCTGAAACGAGTTTTCAACATAATACTGTGATTATGCACTTGTTCAGAGTGGGAAAACACACTGTGTGTCACTGAGTGCATCAAACCAGCTTTCCTTCAGCAGGAGCGCCTTCAGCCTGTTTCCAACGCCTATTCAGTGCATAAAGCAAACGTCTGACAAGGAACATTGATTCTGTGTGAAATGAGTGCATATGTGACATGAAACAACTTTCTAAGGATGGATTATCATGTTTTCGAGCTTTTAACACATTTTCGTCATTTTAACTGTAAAAGCACGTCTGAAACGAGTATTCAACATCGTATTGTGATAGGCACTTGTTCAGAGTGGGAAAACACACTGAGTGCATGAAAACCAGCTTTCCTTCAGCGGGAGCGCCATCAGCCTGTTTCTAACGCCTTTTAAGTGCATAAAACAAACGTCTGACAAGGAACATTGATTCTGTGTGAAATGAGTGCATTCGAGCATATGGTGACATGAAACAACTTTCTAAGGATGGATTATCAGGTTTTCGAGCTTTTAACACACTTTCATCACATTGCTCATTTTAACTGTCAAAGCACGTCTGAAACGAGTTTTCAACATAATACTGTGATTATGCACTTGTTCAGAGTGGGAAAACACACTGTGTGTCACTGAGTGCATCAAACCAGCTTTCCTTCAGCAGGAGCGCCTTCAGCCTGTTTCCAACGCCTATTCAGTGCATAAAGCAAACGTCTGACAAGGAACATTGATTCTGTGTGAAATGAGTGCATATGTGACATGAAACAACTTTCTAAGGATGGATTATCATGTTTTCGAGCTTTTAACACATTTTCGTCATTTTAACTGTAAAAGCACGTCTGAAACGAGTATTCAACATCGTATTGTGATAGGCACTTGTTCAGAGTGGGAAAACACACTGAGTGCATGAAAACCAGCTTTCCTTCAGCGGGAGCGCCATCAGCCTGTTTCTAACGCCTTTTAAGTGCATAAAACAAACGTCTGACAAGGAACATTGATTCTGTGTGAAATGAGTGCATTCGAGCATATGTGACATGAAACAACTTTCTAAGGATGGATTATCAGGTTTTCGAGCTTTTAACACACTTTCATCACATTGCTCATTTTAACTGTCAAAGCACGTCTGAAACGAGTATTCAACATAATACTGTGATTATGCCCTTGTTTCGAGTGGAAAAACACTTTGCGTCACTGAGTGCCTGAAACCAGCTTTCCTTCAGCAGGAGCGCCTTCAGCCTGTTTCTAACGCCTTTTCAGTGCCTAAAGCAAACGTCTAAGGAGCATTGACTCTGTGGGAAATGAGTGCATTCGAGCATATGTGACATGAAACAACTTTCTAAGCCTGGATTTTCATGTTTTCTAGCTTTTAAAACATTTTCATCACATTGGTCATTTTAACTGTAAAAGCACGTCTGAAACGAGTTTTCAACATAATACTGTGATTATGCACTTGTTCAGAGTGGGAAAACACACTGTGTGTCACTGAGTGCATCAAACCAGCTTTCCTTCAGCAGGAGCGCCTTCAGCCTGTTTCCAACGCCTATTCAGTGCATAAAGCAAACGTCTGACAAGGAACATTGATTCTGTGTGAAATGAGTGCATATGTGACATGAAACAACTTTCTAAGGATGGGTTATCATGTTTTCGAGCTTTTAACACATTTTCGTCATTTTAACTGTAAAAGCACGTCTGAAACGAGTATTCAACATCGTATTGTGATAGGCACTTGTTCAGAGTGGGAAAACACACTGAGTGCATGAAAACCAGCTTTCCTTCAGCGGGAGCGCCATCAGCCTGTTTCTAACGCCTTTTAAGTGCATAAAACAAAAGTCTGACAAGGAACATTGATTCTGTGTGAAATGAGTGCATTCGAGCATATGGTGACATGAAACAACTTTCTAAGGATGGATTATCAGGTTTTCGAGCTTTTAACACACTTTCATCACATTGCTCATTTTAACTGTCAAAGCACGTCTGAAACGAGTTTTCAACATAATACTGTGATTATGCACTTGTTCAGAGTGGGAAAACACACTGTGTGTCACTGAGTGCATCAAACCAGCTTTCCTTCAGCAGGAGCGCCTTCAGCCTGTTTCCAACGCCTATTCAGTGCATAAAGCAAACGTCTGACAAGGAACATTGATTCTGTGTGAAATGAGTGCATATGTGACATGAAACAACTTTCTAAGGATGGATTATCATGTTTTCGAGCTTTTAACACATTTTCGTCATTTTAACTGTAAAAGCACGTCTGAAACGAGTATTCAACATCGTATTGTGATAGGCACTTGTTCAGAGTGGGAAAACACACTGAGTGCATGAAAACCAGCTTTCCTTCAGCGGGAGCGCCATCAGCCTGTTTCTAACGCCTTTTAAGTGCATAAAACAAACGTCTGACAAGGAACATTGATTCTGTGTGAAATGAGTGCATTCGGGCATATGGTGACATGAAACAACTTTCTAAGGATGGATTATCAGGTTTTCGAGCTTTTAACACACTTTCATCACATTGCTCATTTTAACTGTCAAAGCACGTCTGAAACGAGTATTCAACATAATACTGTGATATGCCCTTGTTTCGAGTGGAAAAACACTTTGCGTCACTGAGTGCCTGAAACCAGCTTTCCTTCAGCAGGAGCGCCTTCAGCCTGTTTCTAACGCCTTTTCAGTGCCTAAAGCAAACGTCTGACAAGGAACATTGATTCTGTGTGAAATGAGTGCATTCGAGCATATGGTGACATGAAACAACTTTCTAAGGATGGATTATCAGGTTTTCGAGCTTTTAACACACTTTCATCACATTGCTCATTTTAACTGTCAAAGCACGTCTGAAACGAGTATTCAACATAATACTGTGATATGCCCTTGTTTCGAGTGGAAAAACACTTTGCGTCACTGAGTGCCTGAAACCAGCTTTCCTTCAGCAGGAGCGCCTTCAGCCTGTTTCTAACGCCTTTTCAGTGCCTAAAGCAAACGTCTAAGGAACATTGACTCTGTGGGAAATGAGTGCATTCGAGCATATGTGACATGAAACAACTTTCTAAGCCTGGATTTTCATGTTTTCTAGCTTTTAAAACATTTTCATCACATTGGTCATTTTAACTGTAAAAGCACGTCTGAAACGAGTTTTCAACATAATACTGTGATTATGCACTTGTTCAGAGTGGGAAAACACACTGTGTGTCACTGAGTGCATCAAACCAGCTTTCCTTCAGCAGGAGCGCCTTCAGCCTGTTTCCAACGCCTATTCAGTGCATAAAGCAAACGTCTGACAAGGAACATTGATTCTGTGTGAAATGAGTGCATATGTGACATGAAACAACTTTCTAAGGATGGATTATCATGTTTTCGAGCTTTTAACACATTTTCGTCATTTTAACTGTAAAAGCACGTCTGAAACGAGTATTCAACATCGTATTGTGATAGGCACTTGTTCAGAGTGGGAAAACACACTGAGTGCATGAAAACCAGCTTTCCTTCAGCGGGAGCGCCATCAGCCTGTTTCTAACGCCTTTTAAGTGCATAAAACAAACGTCTGACAAGGAACATTGATTCTGTGTGAAATGAGTGCATTCGAGCATATGGTGACATGAAACAACTTTCTAAGGATGGATTATCAGGTTTTCGAGCTTTTAACACACTTTCATCACATTGCTCATTTTAACTGTCAAAGCACGTCTGAAACGAGTTTTCAACATAATACTGTGATTATGCACTTGTTCAGAGTGGGAAAACACACTGTGTGTCACTGAGTGCATCAAACCAGCTTTCCTTCAGCAGGAGCGCCTTCAGCCTGTTTCCAACGCCTATTCAGTGCATAAAGCAAACGTCTGACAAGGAACATTGATTCTGTGTGAAATGAGTGCATATGTGACATGAAACAACTTTCTAAGGATGGATTATCATGTTTTCGAGCTTTTAACACATTTTCGTCATTTTAACTGTGAAAGCACGTCTGAAACGAGTATTCAACATCGTATTGTGATAGGCACTTGTTCAGAGTGGGAAAACACACTGAGTGCATGAAAACCAGCTTTCCTTCAGCGGGAGCGCCATCAGCCTGTTTCTAACGCCTTTTAAGTGCATAAAACAAACGTCTGACAAGGAACATTGATTCTGTGTGAAATGAGTGCATTCGAGCATATGTGACATGAAACAACTTTCTAAGGATGGATTATCAGGTTTTCGAGCTTTTAACACACTTTCATCACATTGCTCATTTTAACTGTCAAAGCACGTCTGAAACGAGTATTCAACATAATACTGTGATTATGCCCTTGTTTCGAGTGGAAAAACACTTTGCGTCACTGAGTGCCTGAAACCAGCTTTCCTTCAGCAGGAGCGCCTTCAGCCTGTTTCTAACGCCTTTTCAGTGCCTAAAGCAAACGTCTAAGGAGCATTGACTCTGTGGGAAATGAGTGCATTCGAGCATATGTGACATGAAACAACTTTCTAAGCCTGGATTTTCATGTTTTCTAGCTTTTAAAACATTTTCATCACATTGGTCATTTTAACTGTAAAAGCACGTCTGAAACGAGTTTTCAACATAATACTGTGATTATGCACTTGTTCAGAGTGGGAAAACACACTGTGTGTCACTGAGTGCATCAAACCAGCTTTCCTTCAGCAGGAGCGCCTTCAGCCTGTTTCCAACGCCTATTCAGTGCATAAAGCAAACGTCTGACAAGGAACATTGATTCTGTGTGAAATGAGTGCATATGTGACATGAAACAACTTTCTAAGGATGGGTTATCATGTTTTCGAGCTTTTAACACATTTTCGTCATTTTAACTGTAAAAGCACGTCTGAAACGAGTATTCAACATCGTATTGTGATAGGCACTTGTTCAGAGTGGGAAAACACACTGAGTGCATGAAAACCAGCTTTCCTTCAGCGGGAGCGCCATCAGCCTGTTTCTAACGCCTTTTAAGTGCATAAAACAAAAGTCTGACAAGGAACATTGATTCTGTGTGAAATGAGTGCATTCGAGCATATGGTGACATGAAACAACTTTCTAAGGATGGATTATCAGGTTTTCGAGCTTTTAACACACTTTCATCACATTGCTCATTTTAACTGTCAAAGCACGTCTGAAACGAGTTTTCAACATAATACTGTGATTATGCACTTGTTCAGAGTGGGAAAACACACTGTGTGTCACTGAGTGCATCAAACCAGCTTTCCTTCAGCAGGAGCGCCTTCAGCCTGTTTCCAACGCCTATTCAGTGCATAAAGCAAACGTCTGACAAGGAACATTGATTCTGTGTGAAATGAGTGCATATGTGACATGAAACAACTTTCTAAGGATGGATTATCATGTTTTCGAGCTTTTAACACATTTTCGTCATTTTAACTGTAAAAGCACGTCTGAAACGAGTATTCAACATCGTATTGTGATAGGCACTTGTTCAGAGTGGGAAAACACACTGAGTGCATGAAAACCAGCTTTCCTTCAGCGGGAGCGCCATCAGCCTGTTTCTAACGCCTTTTAAGTGCATAAAACAAACGTCTGACAAGGAACATTGATTCTGTGTGAAATGAGTGCATTCGGGCATATGGTGACATGAAACAACTTTCTAAGGATGGATTATCAGGTTTTCGAGCTTTTAACACACTTTCATCACATTGCTCATTTTAACTGTCAAAGCACGTCTGAAACGAGTATTCAACATAATACTGTGATATGCCCTTGTTTCGAGTGGAAAAACACTTTGCGTCACTGAGTGCCTGAAACCAGCTTTCCTTCAGCAGGAGCGCCTTCAGCCTGTTTCTAACGCCTTTTCAGTGCCTAAAGCAAATGTCTGACAAGGAACATTGATTCTGTGTGAAATGAGTGCATTCGAGCATATGGTGACATGAAACAACTTTCTAAGGATGGATTATCAGGTTTTCGAGCTTTTAACACACTTTCATCACATTGCTCATTTTAACTGTCAAAGCACGTCTGAAACGAGTATTCAACATAATACTGTGATATGCCCTTGTTTCGAGTGGAAAAACACTTTGCGTCACTGAGTGCCTGAAACCAGCTTTCCTTCAGCAGGAGCGCCTTCAGCCTGTTTCTAACGCCTTTTCAGTGCCTAAAGCAAACGTCTAAGGAACATTGACTCTGTGGGAAATGAGTGCATTCGAGCATATGTGACATGAAACAACTTTCTAAGCCTGGATTTTCATGTTTTCTAGCTTTTAAAACATTTTCATCACATTGGTCATTTTAACTGTAAAAGCACGTCTGAAACGAGTTTTCAACATAATACTGTGATTATGCACTTGTTCAGAGTGGGAAAACACACTGTGTGTCACTGAGTGCATCAAACCAGCTTTCCTTCAGCAGGAGCGCCTTCAGCCTGTTTCCAACGCCTATTCAGTGCATAAAGCAAACGTCTGACAAGGAACATTGATTCTGTGTGAAATGAGTGCATATGTGACATGAAACAACTTTCTAAGGATGGATTATCATGTTTTCGAGCTTTTAACACATTTTCGTCATTTTAACTGTAAAAGCACGTCTGAAACGAGTATTCAACATCGTATTGTGATAGGCACTTGTTCAGAGTGGGAAAACACACTGAGTGCATGAAAACCAGCTTTCCTTCAGCGGGAGCGCCATCAGCCTGTTTCTAACGCCTTTTAAGTGCATAAAACAAACGTCTGACAAGGAACATTGATTCTGTGTGAAATGAGTGCATTCGAGCATATGGTGACATGAAACAACTTTCTAAGGATGGATTATCAGGTTTTCGAGCTTTTAACACACTTTCATCACATTGCTCATTTTAACTGTCAAAGCACGTCTGAAACGAGTTTTCAACATAATACTGTGATTATGCACTTGTTCAGAGTGGGAAAACACACTGTGTGTCACTGAGTGCATCAAACCAGCTTTCCTTCAGCAGGAGCGCCTTCAGCCTGTTTCCAACGCCTATTCAGTGCATAAAGCAAACGTCTGACAAGGAACATTGATTCTGTGTGAAATGAGTGCATATGTGACATGAAACAACTTTCTAAGGATGGATTATCATGTTTTCGAGCTTTTAACACATTTTCGTCATTTTAACTGTAAAAGCACGTCTGAAACGAGTATTCAACATCGTATTGTGATAGGCACTTGTTCAGAGTGGGAAAACACACTGAGTGCATGAAAACCAGCTTTCCTTCAGCGGGAGCGCCATCAGCCTGTTTCTAACGCCTTTTAAGTGCATAAAACAAACGTCTGACAAGGAACATTGATTCTGTGTGAAATGAGTGCATTCGAGCATATGTGACATGAAACAACTTTCTAAGGATGGATTATCAGGTTTTCGAGCTTTTAACACACTTTCATCACATTGCTCATTTTAACTGTCAAAGCACGTCTGAAACGAGTATTCAACATAATACTGTGATATGCCCTTGTTTCGAGTGGAAAAACACTTTGCGTCACTGAGTGCCTGAAACCAGCTTTCCTTCAGCAGGAGCGCCTTCAGCCTGTTTCTAACGCCTTTTCAGTGCCTAAAGCAAACGTCTAAGGAACATTGATTCTGTGGGAAATGAGTGCATTCGAGCATATGTGACATGAAACAACTTTCTAAGCCTGGATTTTCATGTTTTCTAGCTTTTAAAACATTTTCATCACATTGGTCATTTTAACTGTAAAAGCACGTCTGAAACGAGTTTTCAACATAATACTGTGATTATGCACTTGTTCAGAGTGGGAAAACACACTGTGTGCCACTGAGTGCATCAAACCAGCTTTCCTTCAGCAGGAGCGCCTTCAGCCTGTTTCCAACGCCTATTCAGTGCATAAAGCAAACGTCTGACAAGGAACATTGATTCTGTGTGAAATGAGTGCATATGTGACATGAAACAACTTTCTAAGGATGGATTATCATGTTTTCGAGCTTTTAACACGTTTTCGTCATTTTAACTGTAAAAGCACGTCTGAAACGAGTATTCAACATCGTATTGTGATAGGCACTTGTTCAGAGTGGGAAAACACACTGAGTGCATGAAAACCAGCTTTCCTTCAGCGGGAGCGCCATCAGCCTGTTTCTAACGCCTTTTAAGTGCATAAAACAAACGTCTGACAAGGAACATTGATTCTGTGTGAAATGAGTGCATTCGAGCATATGGTGACATGAAACAACTTTCTAAGGATGGATTATCAGGTTTTCGAGCTTTTAACACACTTTCATCACATTGCTCATTTTAACTGTCAAAGCACGTCTGAAACGAGTTTTCAACATAATACTGTGATTATGCACTTGTTCAGAGTGGGAAAACACACTGTGTGTCACTGAGTGCATCAAACCAGCTTTCCTTCAGCAGGAGCGCCTTCAGCCTGTTTCCAACGCCTATTCAGTGCATAAAGCAAACGTCTGACAAGGAACATTGATTTTGTGTGAAATGAGTGCATATGTGACATGAAACAACTTTCTAAGGATGGATTATCATGTTTTCGAGCTTTTAACACATTTTCGTCATTTTAACTGTAAAAGCACGTCTGAAACGAGTATTCAACATCGTATTGTGATAGGCACTTGTTCAGAGTGGGAAAACACACTGAGTGCATGAAAACCAGCTTTCCTTCAGCGGGAGCGCCATCAGCCTGTTTCTAACGCCTTTTAAGTGCATAAAACAAACGTCTGACAAGGAACATTGATTCTGTGTGAAATGAGTGCATTCGGGCATATGGTGACATGAAACAACTTTCTAAGGATGGATTATCAGGTTTTCGAGCTTTTAACACACTTTCATCACATTGCTCATTTTAACTGTCAAAGCACGTCTGAAACGAGTATTCAACATAATACTGTGATATGCCCTTGTTTCGAGTGGAAAAACACTTTGCGTCACTGAGTGCCTGAAACCAGCTTTCCTTCAGCAGGAGCGCCTTCAGCCTGTTTCTAACGCCTTTTCAGTGCCTAAAGCAAACGTCTGACAAGGAACATTGATTCTGTGTGAAATGAGTGCATTCGAGCATATGGTGACATGAAACAACTTTCTAAGGATGGATTATCAGGTTTTCGAGCTTTTAACACACTTTCATCACATTGCTCATTTTAACTGTCAAAGCACGTCTGAAACGAGTATTCAACATAATACTGTGATATGCCCTTGTTTCGAGTGGAAAAACACTTTGCGTCACTGAGTGCCTGAAACCAGCTTTCCTTCAGCAGGAGCGCCTTCAGCCTGTTTCTAACGCCTTTTCAGTGCCTAAAGCAAACGTCTGACAAGGAACATTGATTCTGTGTGAAATGAGTGCATTCGAGCATATGGTGACATGAAACAACTTTCTAAGGATGGATTATCAGGTTTTCGAGCTTTTAACACACTTTCATCACATTGCTCATTTTAACTGTCAAAGCACGTCTGAAACGAGTATTCAACATAATACTGTGATATGCCCTTGTTTCGAGTGGAAAAACACTTTGCGTCACTGAGTGCCTGAAACCAGCTTTCCTTCAGCAGGAGCGCCTTCAGCCTGTTTCTAACGCCTTTTCAGTGCCTAAAGCAAACGTCTAAGGAACATTGACTCTGTGGGAAATGAGTGCATTCGAGCATATGTGACATGAAACAACTTTCTAAGCCTGGATTTTCATGTTTTCTAGCTTTTAAAACATTTTCATCACATTGGTCATTTTAACTGTAAAAGCACGTCTGAAACGAGTTTTCAACATAATACTGTGATTATGCACTTGTTCAGAGTGGGAAAACACACTGTGTGTCACTGAGTGCATCAAACCAGCTTTCCTTCAGCAGGAGCGCCTTCAGCCTGTTTCCAACGCCTATTCAGTGCATAAAGCAAACGTCTGACAAGGAACATTGATTCTGTGTGAAATGAGTGCATATGTGACATGAAACAACTTTCTAAGGATGGATTATCATGTTTTCGAGCTTTTAACACATTTTCGTCATTTTAACTGTAAAAGCACGTCTGAAACGAGTATTCAACATCGTATTGTGATAGGCACTTGTTCAGAGTGGGAAAACACACTGAGTGCATGAAAACCAGCTTTCCTTCAGCGGGAGCGCCATCAGCCTGTTTCTAACGCCTTTTAAGTGCATAAAACAAACGTCTGACAAGGAACATTGATTCTGTGTGAAATGAGTGCATTCGAGCATATGGTGACATGAAACAACTTTCTAAGGATGGATTATCAGGTTTTCGAGCTTTTAACACACTTTCATCACATTGCTCATTTTAACTGTCAAAGCACGTCTGAAACGAGTTTTCAACATAATACTGTGATTATGCACTTGTTCAGAGTGGGAAAACACACTGTGTGTCACTGAGTGCATCAAACCAGCTTTCCTTCAGCAGGAGCGCCTTCAGCCTGTTTCCAACGCCTATTCAGTGCATAAAGCAAACGTCTGACAAGGAACATTGATTCTGTGTGAAATGAGTGCATATGTGACATGAAACAACTTTCTAAGGATGGATTATCATGTTTTCGAGCTTTTAACACATTTTCGTCATTTTAACTGTAAAAGCACGTCTGAAACGAGTATTCAACATCGTATTGTGATAGGCACTTGTTCAGAGTGGGAAAACACACTGAGTGCATGAAAACCAGCTTTCCTTCAGCGGGAGCGCCATCAGCCTGTTTCTAACGCCTTTTAAGTGCATAAAACAAACGTCTGACAAGGAACATTGATTCTGTGTGAAATGAGTGCATTCGAGCATATGTGACATGAAACAACTTTCTAAGGATGGATTATCAGGTTTTCGAGCTTTTAACACACTTTCATCACATTGCTCATTTTAACTGTCAAAGCACGTCTGAAACGAGTATTCAACATAATACTGTGATTATGCCCTTGTTTCGAGTGGAAAAACACTTTGCGTCACTGAGTGCCTGAAACCAGCTTTCCTTCAGCAGGAGCGCCTTCAGCCTGTTTCTAACGCCTTTTCAGTGCCTAAAGCAAACGTCTAAGGAGCATTGACTCTGTGGGAAATGAGTGCATTCGAGCATATGTGACATGAAACAACTTTCTAAGCCTGGATTTTCATGTTTTCTAGCTTTTAAAACATTTTCATCACATTGGTCATTTTAACTGTAAAAGCACGTCTGAAACGAGTTTTCAACATAATACTGTGATTATGCACTTGTTCAGAGTGGGAAAACACACTGTGTGTCACTGAGTGCATCAAACCAGCTTTCCTTCAGCAGGAGCGCCTTCAGCCTGTTTCCAACGCCTATTCAGTGCATAAAGCAAACGTCTGACAAGGAACATTGATTCTGTGTGAAATGAGTGCATATGTGACATGAAACAACTTTCTAAGGATGGGTTATCATGTTTTCGAGCTTTTAACACATTTTCGTCATTTTAACTGTAAAAGCACGTCTGAAACGAGTATTCAACATCGTATTGTGATAGGCACTTGTTCAGAGTGGGAAAACACACTGAGTGCATGAAAACCAGCTTTCCTTCAGCGGGAGCGCCATCAGCCTGTTTCTAACGCCTTTTAAGTGCATAAAACAAAAGTCTGACAAGGAACATTGATTCTGTGTGAAATGAGTGCATTCGAGCATATGGTGACATGAAACAACTTTCTAAGGATGGATTATCAGGTTTTCGAGCTTTTAACACACTTTCATCACATTGCTCATTTTAACTGTCAAAGCACGTCTGAAACGAGTTTTCAACATAATACTGTGATTATGCACTTGTTCAGAGTGGGAAAACACACTGTGTGTCACTGAGTGCATCAAACCAGCTTTCCTTCAGCAGGAGCGCCTTCAGCCTGTTTCCAACGCCTATTCAGTGCATAAAGCAAACGTCTGACAAGGAACATTGATTCTGTGTGAAATGAGTGCATATGTGACATGAAACAACTTTCTAAGGATGGATTATCATGTTTTCGAGCTTTTAACACATTTTCGTCATTTTAACTGTAAAAGCACGTCTGAAACGAGTATTCAACATCGTATTGTGATAGGCACTTGTTCAGAGTGGGAAAACACACTGAGTGCATGAAAACCAGCTTTCCTTCAGCGGGAGCGCCATCAGCCTGTTTCTAACGCCTTTTAAGTGCATAAAACAAACGTCTGACAAGGAACATTGATTCTGTGTGAAATGAGTGCATTCGGGCATATGGTGACATGAAACAACTTTCTAAGGATGGATTATCAGGTTTTCGAGCTTTTAACACACTTTCATCACATTGCTCATTTTAACTGTCAAAGCACGTCTGAAACGAGTATTCAACATAATACTGTGATATGCCCTTGTTTCGAGTGGAAAAACACTTTGCGTCACTGAGTGCCTGAAACCAGCTTTCCTTCAGCAGGAGCGCCTTCAGCCTGTTTCTAACGCCTTTTCAGTGCCTAAAGCAAACGTCTGACAAGGAACATTGATTCTGTGTGAAATGAGTGCATTCGAGCATATGGTGACATGAAACAACTTTCTAAGGATGGATTATCAGGTTTTCGAGCTTTTAACACACTTTCATCACATTGCTCATTTTAACTGTCAAAGCACGTCTGAAACGAGTTTTCAACATAATACTGTGATTATGCACTTGTTCAGAGTGGGAAAACACACTGTGTGTCACTGAGTGCATCAAACCAGCTTTCCTTCAGCAGGAGCGCCTTCAGCCTGTTTCCAACGCCTATTCAGTGCATAAAGCAAACGTCTGACAAGGAACATTGATTCTGTGTGAAATGAGTGCATATGTGACATGAAACAACTTTCTAAGGATGGATTATCATGTTTTCGAGCTTTTAACACATTTTCGTCATTTTAACTGTAAAAGCACGTCTGAAACGAGTATTCAACATCGTATTGTGATAGGCACTTGTTCAGAGTGGGAAAACACACTGAGTGCATGAAAACCAGCTTTCCTTCAGCGGGAGCGCCATCAGCCTGTTTCTAACGCCTTTTAAGTGCATAAAACAAACGTCTGACAAGGAACATTGATTCTGTGTGAAATGAGTGCATTCGAGCATATGTGACATGAAACAACTTTCTAAGGATGGATTATCAGGTTTTCGAGCTTTTAACACACTTTCATCACATTGCTCATTTTAACTGTCAAAGCACGTCTGAAACGAGTATTCAACATAATACTGTGATTATGCCCTTGTTTCGAGTGGAAAAACACTTTGCGTCACTGAGTGCCTGAAACCAGCTTTCCTTCAGCAGGAGCGCCTTCAGCCTGTTTCTAACGCCTTTTCAGTGCCTAAAGCAAACGTCTAAGGAGCATTGACTCTGTGGGAAATGAGTGCATTCGAGCATATGTGACATGAAACAACTTTCTAAGCCTGGATTTTCATGTTTTCTAGCTTTTAAAACATTTTCATCACATTGGTCATTTTAACTGTAAAAGCACGTCTGAAACGAGTTTTCAACATAATACTGTGATTATGCACTTGTTCAGAGTGGGAAAACACACTGTGTGTCACTGAGTGCATCAAACCAGCTTTCCTTCAGCAGGAGCGCCTTCAGCCTGTTTCCAACGCCTATTCAGTGCATAAAGCAAACGTCTGACAAGGAACATTGATTCTGTGTGAAATGAGTGCATATGTGACATGAAACAACTTTCTAAGGATGGGTTATCATGTTTTCGAGCTTTTAACACATTTTCGTCATTTTAACTGTAAAAGCACGTCTGAAACGAGTATTCAACATCGTATTGTGATAGGCACTTGTTCAGAGTGGGAAAACACACTGAGTGCATGAAAACCAGCTTTCCTTCAGCGGGAGCGCCATCAGCCTGTTTCTAACGCCTTTTAAGTGCATAAAACAAAAGTCTGACAAGGAACATTGATTCTGTGTGAAATGAGTGCATTCGAGCATATGGTGACATGAAACAACTTTCTAAGGATGGATTATCAGGTTTTCGAGCTTTTAACACACTTTCATCACATTGCTCATTTTAACTGTCAAAGCACGTCTGAAACGAGTTTTCAACATAATACTGTGATTATGCACTTGTTCAGAGTGGGAAAACACACTGTGTGTCACTGAGTGCATCAAACCAGCTTTCCTTCAGCAGGAGCGCCTTCAGCCTGTTTCCAACGCCTATTCAGTGCATAAAGCAAACGTCTGACAAGGAACATTGATTCTGTGTGAAATGAGTGCATATGTGACATGAAACAACTTTCTAAGGATGGATTATCATGTTTTCGAGCTTTTAACACATTTTCGTCATTTTAACTGTAAAAGCACGTCTGAAACGAGTATTCAACATCGTATTGTGATAGGCACTTGTTCAGAGTGGGAAAACACACTGAGTGCATGAAAACCAGCTTTCCTTCAGCGGGAGCGCCATCAGCCTGTTTCTAACGCCTTTTAAGTGCATAAAACAAACGTCTGACAAGGAACATTGATTCTGTGTGAAATGAGTGCATTCGGGCATATGGTGACATGAAACAACTTTCTAAGGATGGATTATCAGGTTTTCGAGCTTTTAACACACTTTCATCACATTGCTCATTTTAACTGTCAAAGCACGTCTGAAACGAGTATTCAACATAATACTGTGATATGCCCTTGTTTCGAGTGGAAAAACACTTTGCGTCACTGAGTGCCTGAAACCAGCTTTCCTTCAGCAGGAGCGCCTTCAGCCTGTTTCTAACGCCTTTTCAGTGCCTAAAGCAAACGTCTGACAAGGAACATTGATTCTGTGTGAAATGAGTGCATTCGAGCATATGGTGACATGAAACAACTTTCTAAGGATGGATTATCAGGTTTTCGAGCTTTTAACACACTTTCATCACATTGCTCATTTTAACTGTCAAAGCACGTCTGAAACGAGTTTTCAACATAATACTGTGATTATGCACTTGTTCAGAGTGGGAAAACACACTGTGTGTCACTGAGTGCATCAAACCAGCTTTCCTTCAGCAGGAGCGCCTTCAGCCTGTTTCCAACGCCTATTCAGTGCATAAAGCAAACGTCTGACAAGGAACATTGATTCTGTGTGAAATGAGTGCATATGTGACATGAAACAACTTTCTAAGGATGGATTATCATGTTTTCGAGCTTTTAACACATTTTCGTCATTTTAACTGTAAAAGCACGTCTGAAACGAGTATTCAACATCGTATTGTGATAGGCACTTGTTCAGAGTGGGAAAACACACTGAGTGCATGAAAACCAGCTTTCCTTCAGCGGGAGCGCCATCAGCCTGTTTCTAACGCCTTTTAAGTGCATAAAACAAACGTCTGACAAGGAACATTGATTCTGTGTGAAATGAGTGCATTCGAGCATATGTGACATGAAACAACTTTCTAAGGATGGATTATCAGGTTTTCGAGCTTTTAACACACTTTCATCACATTGCTCATTTTAACTGTCAAAGCACGTCTGAAACGAGTATTCAACATAATACTGTGATTATGCCCTTGTTTCGAGTGGAAAAACACTTTGCGTCACTGAGTGCCTGAAACCAGCTTTCCTTCAGCAGGAGCGCCTTCAGCCTGTTTCTAACGCCTTTTCAGTGCCTAAAGCAAACGTCTAAGGAGCATTGACTCTGTGGGAAATGAGTGCATTCGAGCATATGTGACATGAAACAACTTTCTAAGCCTGGATTTTCATGTTTTCTAGCTTTTAAAACATTTTCATCACATTGGTCATTTTAACTGTAAAAGCACGTCTGAAACGAGTTTTCAACATAATACTGTGATTATGCACTTGTTCAGAGTGGGAAAACACACTGTGTGTCACTGAGTGCATCAAACCAGCTTTCCTTCAGCAGGAGCGCCTTCAGCCTGTTTCCAACGCCTATTCAGTGCATAAAGCAAACGTCTGACAAGGAACATTGATTCTGTGTGAAATGAGTGCATATGTGACATGAAACAACTTTCTAAGGATGGGTTATCATGTTTTCGAGCTTTTAACACATTTTCGTCATTTTAACTGTAAAAGCACGTCTGAAACGAGTATTCAACATCGTATTGTGATAGGCACTTGTTCAGAGTGGGAAAACACACTGAGTGCATGAAAACCAGCTTTCCTTCAGCGGGAGCGCCATCAGCCTGTTTCTAACGCCTTTTAAGTGCATAAAACAAAAGTCTGACAAGGAACATTGATTCTGTGTGAAATGAGTGCATTCGAGCATATGGTGACATGAAACAACTTTCTAAGGATGGATTATCAGGTTTTCGAGCTTTTAACACACTTTCATCACATTGCTCATTTTAACTGTCAAAGCACGTCTGAAACGAGTTTTCAACATAATACTGTGATTATGCACTTGTTCAGAGTGGGAAAACACACTGTGTGTCACTGAGTGCATCAAACCAGCTTTCCTTCAGCAGGAGCGCCTTCAGCCTGTTTCCAACGCCTATTCAGTGCATAAAGCAAACGTCTGACAAGGAACATTGATTCTGTGTGAAATGAGTGCATATGTGACATGAAACAACTTTCTAAGGATGGATTATCATGTTTTCGAGCTTTTAACACATTTTCGTCATTTTAACTGTAAAAGCACGTCTGAAACGAGTATTCAACATCGTATTGTGATAGGCACTTGTTCAGAGTGGGAAAACACACTGAGTGCATGAAAACCAGCTTTCCTTCAGCGGGAGCGCCATCAGCCTGTTTCTAACGCCTTTTAAGTGCATAAAACAAACGTCTGACAAGGAACATTGATTCTGTGTGAAATGAGTGCATTCGGGCATATGGTGACATGAAACAACTTTCTAAGGATGGATTATCAGGTTTTCGAGCTTTTAACACACTTTCATCACATTGCTCATTTTAACTGTCAAAGCACGTCTGAAACGAGTATTCAACATAATACTGTGATATGCCCTTGTTTCGAGTGGAAAAACACTTTGCGTCACTGAGTGCCTGAAACCAGCTTTCCTTCAGCAGGAGCGCCTTCAGCCTGTTTCTAACGCCTTTTCAGTGCCTAAAGCAAACGTCTGACAAGGAACATTGATTCTGTGTGAAATGAGTGCATTCGAGCATATGGTGACATGAAACAACTTTCTAAGGATGGATTATCAGGTTTTCGAGCTTTTAACACACTTTCATCACATTGCTCATTTTAACTGTCAAAGCACGTCTGAAACGAGTTTTCAACATAATACTGTGATTATGCACTTGTTCAGAGTGGGAAAACACACTGTGTGTCACTGAGTGCATCAAACCAGCTTTCCTTCAGCAGGAGCGCCTTCAGCCTGTTTCCAACGCCTATTCAGTGCATAAAGCAAACGTCTGACAAGGAACATTGATTCTGTGTGAAATGAGTGCATATGTGACATGAAACAACTTTCTAAGGATGGATTATCATGTTTTCGAGCTTTTAACACATTTTCGTCATTTTAACTGTAAAAGCACGTCTGAAACGAGTATTCAACATCGTATTGTGATAGGCACTTGTTCAGAGTGGGAAAACACACTGAGTGCATGAAAACCAGCTTTCCTTCAGCGGGAGCGCCATCAGCCTGTTTCTAACGCCTTTTAAGTGCATAAAACAAACGTCTGACAAGGAACATTGATTCTGTGTGAAATGAGTGCATTCGAGCATATGTGACATGAAACAACTTTCTAAGGATGGATTATCAGGTTTTCGAGCTTTTAACACACTTTCATCACATTGCTCATTTTAACTGTCAAAGCACGTCTGAAACGAGTATTCAACATAATACTGTGATTATGCCCTTGTTTCGAGTGGAAAAACACTTTGCGTCACTGAGTGCCTGAAACCAGCTTTCCTTCAGCAGGAGCGCCTTCAGCCTGTTTCTAACGCCTTTTCAGTGCCTAAAGCAAACGTCTAAGGAGCATTGACTCTGTGGGAAATGAGTGCATTCGAGCATATGTGACATGAAACAACTTTCTAAGCCTGGATTTTCATGTTTTCTAGCTTTTAAAACATTTTCATCACATTGGTCATTTTAACTGTAAAAGCACGTCTGAAACGAGTTTTCAACATAATACTGTGATTATGCACTTGTTCAGAGTGGGAAAACACACTGTGTGTCACTGAGTGCATCAAACCAGCTTTCCTTCAGCAGGAGCGCCTTCAGCCTGTTTCCAACGCCTATTCAGTGCATAAAGCAAACGTCTGACAAGGAACATTGATTCTGTGTGAAATGAGTGCATATGTGACATGAAACAACTTTCTAAGGATGGATTATCATGTTTTCGAGCTTTTAACACATTTTCGTCATTTTAACTGTAAAAGCACGTCTGAAACGAGTATTCAACATCGTATTGTGATAGGCACTTGTTCAGAGTGGGAAAACACACTGAGTGCATGAAAACCAGCTTTCCTTCAGCGGGAGCGCCATCAGCCTGTTTCTAACGCCTTTTAAGTGCATAAAACAAAAGTCTGACAAGGAACATTGATTCTGTGTGAAATGAGTGCATTCGAGCATATGGTGACATGAAACAACTTTCTAAGGATGGATTATCAGGTTTTCGAGCTTTTAACACACTTTCATCACATTGCTCATTTTAACTGTCAAAGCACGTCTGAAACGAGTTTTCAACATAATACTGTGATTATGCACTTGTTCAGAGTGGGAAAACACACTGTGTGTCACTGAGTGCATCAAACCAGCTTTCCTTCAGCAGGAGCGCCTTCAGCCTGTTTCCAACGCCTATTCAGTGCATAAAGCAAACGTCTGACAAGGAACATTGATTCTGTGTGAAATGAGTGCATATGTGACATGAAACAACTTTCTAAGGATGGATTATCATGTTTTCGAGCTTTTAACACATTTTCGTCATTTTAACTGTAAAAGCACGTCTGAAACGAGTATTCAACATCGTATTGTGATAGGCACTTGTTCAGAGTGGGAAAACACACTGAGTGCATGAAAACCAGCTTTCCTTCAGCGGGAGCGCCATCAGCCTGTTTCTAACGCCTTTTAAGTGCATAAAACAAACGTCTGACAAGGAACATTGATTCTGTGTGAAATGAGTGCATTCGGGCATATGGTGACATGAAACAACTTTCTAAGGATGGATTATCAGGTTTTCGAGCTTTTAACACACTTTCATCACATTGCTCATTTTAACTGTCAAAGCACGTCTGAAACGAGTATTCAACATAATACTGTGATATGCCCTTGTTTCGAGTGGAAAAACACTTTGCGTCACTGAGTGCCTGAAACCAGCTTTCCTTCAGCAGGAGCGCCTTCAGCCTGTTTCTAACGCCTTTTCAGTGCCTAAAGCAAACGTCTGACAAGGAACATTGATTCTGTGTGAAATGAGTGCATTCGAGCATATGGTGACATGAAACAACTTTCTAAGGATGGATTATCAGGTTTTCGAGCTTTTAACACACTTTCATCACATTGCTCATTTTAACTGTCAAAGCACGTCTGAAACGAGTATTCAACATAATACTGTGATATGCCCTTGTTTCGAGTGGAAAAACACTTTGCGTCACTGAGTGCCTGAAACCAGCTTTCCTTCAGCAGGAGCGCCTTCAGCCTGTTTCTAACGCCTTTTCAGTGCCTAAAGCAAACGTCTAAGGAACATTGACTCTGTGGGAAATGAGTGCATTCGAGCATATGTGACATGAAACAACTTTCTAAGCCTGGATTTTCATGTTTTCTAGCTTTTAAAACATTTTCATCACATTGGTCATTTTAACTGTAAAAGCACGTCTGAAACGAGTTTTCAACATAATACTGTGATTATGCACTTGTTCAGAGTGGGAAAACACACTGTGTGTCACTGAGTGCATCAAACCAGCTTTCCTTCAGCAGGAGCGCCTTCAGCCTGTTTCCAACGCCTATTCAGTGCATAAAGCAAACGTCTGACAAGGAACATTGATTCTGTGTGAAATGAGTGCATATGTGACATGAAACAACTTTCTAAGGATGGATTATCATGTTTTCGAGCTTTTAACACATTTTCGTCATTTTAACTGTAAAAGCACGTCTGAAACGAGTATTCAACATCGTATTGTGATAGGCACTTGTTCAGAGTGGGAAAACACACTGAGTGCATGAAAACCAGCTTTCCTTCAGCGGGAGCGCCATCAGCCTGTTTCTAACGCCTTTTAAGTGCATAAAACAAACGTCTGACAAGGAACATTGATTCTGTGTGAAATGAGTGCATTCGAGCATATGGTGACATGAAACAACTTTCTAAGGATGGATTATCAGGTTTTCGAGCTTTTAACACACTTTCATCACATTGCTCATTTTAACTGTCAAAGCACGTCTGAAACGAGTTTTCAACATAATACTGTGATTATGCACTTGTTCAGAGTGGGAAAACACACTGTGTGCCACTGAGTGCATCAAACCAGCTTTCCTTCAGCAGGAGCGCCTTCAGCCTGTTTCCAACGCCTATTCAGTGCATAAAGCAAACGTCTGACAAGGAACATTGATTCTGTGTGAAATGAGTGCATATGTGACATGAAACAACTTTCTAAGGATGGATTATCATGTTTTCGAGCTTTTAACACATTTTCGTCATTTTAACTGTAAAAGCACGTCTGAAACGAGTATTCAACATCGTATTGTGATAGGCACTTGTTCAGAGTGGGAAAACACACTGAGTGCATGAAAACCAGCTTTCCTTCAGCGGGAGCGCCATCAGCCTGTTTCTAACGCCTTTTAAGTGCATAAAACAAACGTCTGACAAGGAACATTGATTCTGTGTGAAATGAGTGCATTCGGGCATATGGTGACATGAAACAACTTTCTAAGGATGGATTATCAGGTTTTCGAGCTTTTAACACACTTTCATCACATTGCTCATTTTAACTGTCAAAGCACGTCTGAAACGAGTATTCAACATAATACTGTGATATGCCCTTGTTTCGAGTGGAAAAACACTTTGCGTCACTGAGTGCCTGAAACCAGCTTTCCTTCAGCAGGAGCGCCTTCAGCCTGTTTCTAACGCCTTTTCAGTGCCTAAAGCAAACGTCTGACAAGGAACATTGATTCTGTGTGAAATGAGTGCATTCGAGCATATGGTGACATGAAACAACTTTCTAAGGATGGATTATCAGGTTTTCGAGCTTTTAACACACTTTCATCACATTGCTCATTTTAACTGTCAAAGCACGTCTGAAACGAGTATTCAACATAATACTGTGATATGCCCTTGTTTCGAGTGGAAAAACACTTTGCGTCACTGAGTGCCTGAAACCAGCTTTCCTTCAGCAGGAGCGCCTTCAGCCTGTTTCTAACGCCTTTTCAGTGCCTAAAGCAAACGTCTAAGGAACATTGACTCTGTGGGAAATGAGTGCATTCGAGCATATGTGACATGAAACAACTTTCTAAGGATGGATTATCATGTTTTCGAGCTTTTAACACATTTTCGTCATTTTAACTGTAAAAGCACGTCTGAAACGAGTATTCAACATCGTATTGTGATAGGCACTTGTTCAGAGTGGGAAAACACACTGAGTGCATGAAAACCAGCTTTCCTTCAGCGGGAGCGCCATCAGCCTGTTTCTAACGCCTTTTAAGTGCATAAAACAAACGTCTGACAAGGAACATTGATTCTGTGTGAAATGAGTGCATTCGAGCATATGTGACATGAAACAACTTTCTAAGGATGGATTATCAGGTTTTCGAGCTTTTAACACACTTTCATCACATTGCTCATTTTAACTGTCAAAGCACGTCTGAAACGAGTATTCAACATAATACTGTGATTATGCCCTTGTTTCGAGTGGAAAAACACTTTGCGTCACTGAGTGCCTGAAACCAGCTTTCCTTCAGCAGGAGCGCCTTCAGCCTGTTTCTAACGCCTTTTCAGTGCCTAAAGCAAACGTCTAAGGAGCATTGACTCTGTGGGAAATGAGTGCATTCGAGCATATGTGACATGAAACAACTTTCTAAGCCTGGATTTTCATGTTTTCTAGCTTTTAAAACATTTTCATCACATTGGTCATTTTAACTGTAAAAGCACGTCTGAAACGAGTTTTCAACATAATACTGTGATTATGCACTTGTTCAGAGTGGGAAAACACACTGTGTGTCACTGAGTGCATCAAACCAGCTTTCCTTCAGCAGGAGCGCCTTCAGCCTGTTTCCAACGCCTATTCAGTGCATAAAGCAAACGTCTGACAAGGAACATTGATTCTGTGTGAAATGAGTGCATATGTGACATGAAACAACTTTCTAAGGATGGGTTATCATGTTTTCGAGCTTTTAACACATTTTCGTCATTTTAACTGTAAAAGCACGTCTGAAACGAGTATTCAACATCGTATTGTGATAGGCACTTGTTCAGAGTGGGAAAACACACTGAGTGCATGAAAACCAGCTTTCCTTCAGCGGGAGCGCCATCAGCCTGTTTCTAACGCCTTTTAAGTGCATAAAACAAAAGTCTGACAAGGAACATTGATTCTGTGTGAAATGAGTGCATTCGAGCATATGGTGACATGAAACAACTTTCTAAGGATGGATTATCAGGTTTTCGAGCTTTTAACACACTTTCATCACATTGCTCATTTTAACTGTCAAAGCACGTCTGAAACGAGTTTTCAACATAATACTGTGATTATGCACTTGTTCAGAGTGGGAAAACACACTGTGTGTCACTGAGTGCATCAAACCAGCTTTCCTTCAGCAGGAGCGCCTTCAGCCTGTTTCCAACGCCTATTCAGTGCATAAAGCAAACGTCTGACAAGGAACATTGATTCTGTGTGAAATGAGTGCATATGTGACATGAAACAACTTTCTAAGGATGGATTATCATGTTTTCGAGCTTTTAACACATTTTCGTCATTTTAACTGTAAAAGCACGTCTGAAACGAGTATTCAACATCGTATTGTGATAGGCACTTGTTCAGAGTGGGAAAACACACTGAGTGCATGAAAACCAGCTTTCCTTCAGCGGGAGCGCCATCAGCCTGTTTCTAACGCCTTTTAAGTGCATAAAACAAACGTCTGACAAGGAACATTGATTCTGTGTGAAATGAGTGCATTCGGGCATATGGTGACATGAAACAACTTTCTAAGGATGGATTATCAGGTTTTCGAGCTTTTAACACACTTTCATCACATTGCTCATTTTAACTGTCAAAGCACGTCTGAAACGAGTATTCAACATAATACTGTGATATGCCCTTGTTTCGAGTGGAAAAACACTTTGCGTCACTGAGTGCCTGAAACCAGCTTTCCTTCAGCAGGAGCGCCTTCAGCCTGTTTCTAACGCCTTTTCAGTGCCTAAAGCAAACGTCTGACAAGGAACATTGATTCTGTGTGAAATGAGTGCATTCGAGCATATGGTGACATGAAACAACTTTCTAAGGATGGATTATCAGGTTTTCGAGCTTTTAACACACTTTCATCACATTGCTCATTTTAACTGTCAAAGCACGTCTGAAACGAGTATTCAACATAATACTGTGATATGCCCTTGTTTCGAGTGGAAAAACACTTTGCGTCACTGAGTGCCTGAAACCAGCTTTCCTTCAGCAGGAGCGCCTTCAGCCTGTTTCTAACGCCTTTTCAGTGCCTAAAGCAAACGTCTAAGGAACATTGACTCTGTGGGAAATGAGTGCATTCGAGCATATGTGACATGAAACAACTTTCTAAGCCTGGATTTTCATGTTTTCTAGCTTTTAAAACATTTTCATCACATTGGTCATTTTAACTGTAAAAGCACGTCTGAAACGAGTTTTCAACATAATACTGTGATTATGCACTTGTTCAGAGTGGGAAAACACACTGTGTGTCACTGAGTGCATCAAACCAGCTTTCCTTCAGCAGGAGCGCCTTCAGCCTGTTTCCAACGCCTATTCAGTGCATAAAGCAAACGTCTGACAAGGAACATTGATTCTGTGTGAAATGAGTGCATATGTGACATGAAACAACTTTCTAAGGATGGATTATCATGTTTTCGAGCTTTTAACACATTTTCGTCATTTTAACTGTAAAAGCACGTCTGAAACGAGTATTCAACATCGTATTGTGATAGGCACTTGTTCAGAGTGGGAAAACACACTGAGTGCATGAAAACCAGCTTTCCTTCAGCGGGAGCGCCATCAGCCTGTTTCTAACGCCTTTTAAGTGCATAAAACAAACGTCTGACAAGGAACATTGATTCTGTGTGAAATGAGTGCATTCGAGCATATGGTGACATGAAACAACTTTCTAAGGATGGATTATCAGGTTTTCGAGCTTTTAACACACTTTCATCACATTGCTCATTTTAACTGTCAAAGCACGTCTGAAACGAGTTTTCAACATAATACTGTGATTATGCACTTGTTCAGAGTGGGAAAACACACTGTGTGCCACTGAGTGCATCAAACCAGCTTTCCTTCAGCAGGAGCGCCTTCAGCCTGTTTCCAACGCCTATTCAGTGCATAAAGCAAACGTCTGACAAGGAACATTGATTCTGTGTGAAATGAGTGCATATGTGACATGAAACAACTTTCTAAGGATGGATTATCATGTTTTCGAGCTTTTAACACATTTTCGTCATTTTAACTGTAAAAGCACGTCTGAAACGAGTATTCAACATCGTATTGTGATAGGCACTTGTTCAGAGTGGGAAAACACACTGAGTGCATGAAAACCAGCTTTCCTTCAGCGGGAGCGCCATCAGCCTGTTTCTAACGCCTTTTAAGTGCATAAAACAAACGTCTGACAAGGAACATTGATTCTGTGTGAAATGAGTGCATTCGGGCATATGGTGACATGAAACAACTTTCTAAGGATGGATTATCAGGTTTTCGAGCTTTTAACACACTTTCATCACATTGCTCATTTTAACTGTCAAAGCACGTCTGAAACGAGTATTCAACATAATACTGTGATATGCCCTTGTTTCGAGTGGAAAAACACTTTGCGTCACTGAGTGCCTGAAACCAGCTTTCCTTCAGCAGGAGCGCCTTCAGCCTGTTTCTAACGCCTTTTCAGTGCCTAAAGCAAACGTCTGACAAGGAACATTGATTCTGTGTGAAATGAGTGCATTCGAGCATATGGTGACATGAAACAACTTTCTAAGGATGGATTATCAGGTTTTCGAGCTTTTAACACACTTTCATCACATTGCTCATTTTAACTGTCAAAGCACGTCTGAAACGAGTATTCAACATAATACTGTGATATGCCCTTGTTTCGAGTGGAAAAACACTTTGCGTCACTGAGTGCCTGAAACCAGCTTTCCTTCAGCAGGAGCGCCTTCAGCCTGTTTCTAACGCCTTTTCAGTGCCTAAAGCAAACGTCTAAGGAACATTGACTCTGTGGGAAATGAGTGCATTCGAGCATATGTGACATGAAACAACTTTCTAAGCCTGGATTTTCATGTTTTCTAGCTTTTAAAACATTTTCATCACATTGGTCATTTTAACTGTAAAAGCACGTCTGAAACGAGTTTTCAACATAATACTGTGATTATGCACTTGTTCAGAGTGGGAAAACACACTGTGTGTCACTGAGTGCATCAAACCAGCTTTCCTTCAGCAGGAGCGCCTTCAGCCTGTTTCCAACGCCTATTCAGTGCATAAAGCAAACGTCTGACAAGGAACATTGATTCTGTGTGAAATGAGTGCATATGTGACATGAAACAACTTTCTAAGGATGGATTATCATGTTTTCGAGCTTTTAACACATTTTCGTCATTTTAACTGTAAAAGCACGTCTGAAACGAGTATTCAACATCGTATTGTGATAGGCACTTGTTCAGAGTGGGAAAACACACTGAGTGCATGAAAACCAGCTTTCCTTCAGCGGGAGCGCCATCAGCCTGTTTCTAACGCCTTTTAAGTGCATAAAACAAACGTCTGACAAGGAACATTGATTCTGTGTGAAATGAGTGCATTCGAGCATATGGTGACATGAAACAACTTTCTAAGGATGGATTATCAGGTTTTCGAGCTTTTAACACACTTTCATCACATTGCTCATTTTAACTGTCAAAGCACGTCTGAAACGAGTTTTCAACATAATACTGTGATTATGCACTTGTTCAGAGTGGGAAAACACACTGTGTGTCACTGAGTGCATCAAACCAGCTTTCCTTCAGCAGGAGCGCCTTCAGCCTGTTTCCAACGCCTATTCAGTGCATAAAGCAAACGTCTGACAAGGAACATTGATTCTGTGTGAAATGAGTGCATATGTGACATGAAACAACTTTCTAAGGATGGATTATCATGTTTTCGAGCTTTTAACACATTTTCGTCATTTTAACTGTAAAAGCACGTCTGAAACGAGTATTCAACATCGTATTGTGATAGGCACTTGTTCAGAGTGGGAAAACACACTGAGTGCATGAAAACCAGCTTTCCTTCAGCGGGAGCGCCATCAGCCTGTTTCTAACGCCTTTTAAGTGCATAAAACAAACGTCTGACAAGGAACATTGATTCTGTGTGAAATGAGTGCATTCGAGCATATGTGACATGAAACAACTTTCTAAGGATGGATTATCAGGTTTTCGAGCTTTTAACACACTTTCATCACATTGCTCATTTTAACTGTCAAAGCACGTCTGAAACGAGTATTCAACATAATACTGTGATTATGCCCTTGTTTCGAGTGGAAAAACACTTTGCGTCACTGAGTGCCTGAAACCAGCTTTCCTTCAGCAGGAGCGCCTTCAGCCTGTTTCTAACGCCTTTTCAGTGCCTAAAGCAAACGTCTAAGGAGCATTGACTCTGTGGGAAATGAGTGCATTCGAGCATATGTGACATGAAACAACTTTCTAAGCCTGGATTTTCATGTTTTCTAGCTTTTAAAACATTTTCATCACATTGGTCATTTTAACTGTAAAAGCACGTCTGAAACGAGTTTTCAACATAATACTGTGATTATGCACTTGTTCAGAGTGGGAAAACACACTGTGTGTCACTGAGTGCATCAAACCAGCTTTCCTTCAGCAGGAGCGCCTTCAGCCTGTTTCCAACGCCTATTCAGTGCATAAAGCAAACGTCTGACAAGGAACATTGATTCTGTGTGAAATGAGTGCATATGTGACATGAAACAACTTTCTAAGGATGGATTATCATGTTTTCGAGCTTTTAACACATTTTCGTCATTTTAACTGTAAAAGCACGTCTGAAACGAGTATTCAACATCGTATTGTGATAGGCACTTGTTCAGAGTGGGAAAACACACTGAGTGCATGAAAACCAGCTTTCCTTCAGCGGGAGCGCCATCAGCCTGTTTCTAACGCCTTTTAAGTGCATAAAACAAAAGTCTGACAAGGAACATTGATTCTGTGTGAAATGAGTGCATTCGAGCATATGGTGACATGAAACAACTTTCTAAGGATGGATTATCAGGTTTTCGAGCTTTTAACACACTTTCATCACATTGCTCATTTTAACTGTCAAAGCACGTCTGAAACGAGTTTTCAACATAATACTGTGATTATGCACTTGTTCAGAGTGGGAAAACACACTGTGTGTCACTGAGTGCATCAAACCAGCTTTCCTTCAGCAGGAGCGCCTTCAGCCTGTTTCCAACGCCTATTCAGTGCATAAAGCAAACGTCTGACAAGGAACATTGATTCTGTGTGAAATGAGTGCATATGTGACATGAAACAACTTTCTAAGGATGGATTATCATGTTTTCGAGCTTTTAACACATTTTCGTCATTTTAACTGTAAAAGCACGTCTGAAACGAGTATTCAACATCGTATTGTGATAGGCACTTGTTCAGAGTGGGAAAACACACTGAGTGCATGAAAACCAGCTTTCCTTCAGCGGGAGCGCCATCAGCCTGTTTCTAACGCCTTTTAAGTGCATAAAACAAACGTCTGACAAGGAACATTGATTCTGTGTGAAATGAGTGCATTCGAGCATATGGTGACATGAAACAACTTTCTAAGGATGGATTATCAGGTTTTCGAGCTTTTAACACACTTTCATCACATTGCTCATTTTAACTGTCAAAGCACGTCTGAAACGAGTTTTCAACATAATACTGTGATTATGCACTTGTTCAGAGTGGGAAAACACACTGTGTCACTGAGTGCATCAAACCAGCTTTCCTTCAGCAGGAGCGCCTTCAGCCTGTTTCCAACGCCTATTCAGTGCATAAAGCAAACGTCTGACAAGGAACATTGATTCTGTGTGAAATGAGTGCATATGTGACATGAAACAACTTTCTAAGGATGGATTATCATGTTTTCGAGCTTTTAACACATTTTCGTCATTTTAACTGTAAAAGCACGTCTGAAACGAGTATTCAACATCGTATTGTGATAGGCACTTGTTCAGAGTGGGAAAACACACTGAGTGCATGAAAACCAGCTTTCCTTCAGCGGGAGCGCCATCAGCCTGTTTCTAACGCCTTTTAAGTGCATAAAACAAACGTCTGACAAGGAACATTGATTCTGTGTGAAATGAGTGCATTCGAGCATATGGTGACATGAAACAACTTTCTAAGGATGGATTATCAGGTTTTCGAGCTTTTAACACACTTTCATCACATTGCTCATTTTAACTGTCAAAGCACGTCTGAAACGAGTTTTCAACATAATACTGTGATTATGCACTTGTTCAGAGTGGGAAAACACACTGTGTGTCACTGAGTGCATCAAACCAGCTTTCCTTCAGCAGGAGCGCCTTCAGCCTGTTTCCAACGCCTATTCAGTGCATAAAGCAAACGTCTGACAAGGAACATTGATTCTGTGTGAAATGAGTGCATATGTGACATGAAACAACTTTCTAAGGATGGATTATCATGTTTTCGAGCTTTTAACACATTTTCGTCATTTTAACTGTAAAAGCACGTCTGAAACGAGTATTCAACATCGTATTGTGATAGGCACTTGTTCAGAGTGGGAAAACACACTGAGTGCATGAAAACCAGCTTTCCTTCAGCGGGAGCGCCATCAGCCTGTTTCTAACGCCTTTTAAGTGCATAAAACAAACGTCTGACAAGGAACATTGATTCTGTGTGAAATGAGTGCATTCGAGCATATGTGACATGAAACAACTTTCTAAGGATGGATTATCAGGTTTTCGAGCTTTTAACACACTTTCATCACATTGCTCATTTTAACTGTCAAAGCACGTCTGAAACGAGTATTCAACATAATACTGTGATTATGCCCTTGTTTCGAGTGGAAAAACACTTTGCGTCACTGAGTGCCTGAAACCAGCTTTCCTTCAGCAGGAGCGCCTTCAGCCTGTTTCTAACGCCTTTTCAGTGCCTAAAGCAAACGTCTAAGGAGCATTGACTCTGTGGGAAATGAGTGCATTCGAGCATATGTGACATGAAACAACTTTCTAAGCCTGGATTTTCATGTTTTCTAGCTTTTAAAACATTTTCATCACATTGGTCATTTTAACTGTAAAAGCACGTCTGAAACGAGTTTTCAACATAATACTGTGATTATGCACTTGTTCAGAGTGGGAAAACACACTGTGTGTCACTGAGTGCATCAAACCAGCTTTCCTTCAGCAGGAGCGCCTTCAGCCTGTTTCCAACGCCTATTCAGTGCATAAAGCAAACGTCTGACAAGGAACATTGATTCTGTGTGAAATGAGTGCATATGTGACATGAAACAACTTTCTAAGGATGGATTATCATGTTTTCGAGCTTTTAACACATTTTCGTCATTTTAACTGTAAAAGCACGTCTGAAACGAGTATTCAACATCGTATTGTGATAGGCACTTGTTCAGAGTGGGAAAACACACTGAGTGCATGAAAACCAGCTTTCCTTCAGCGGGAGCGCCATCAGCCTGTTTCTAACGCCTTTTAAGTGCATAAAACAAAAGTCTGACAAGGAACATTGATTCTGTGTGAAATGAGTGCATTCGAGCATATGGTGACATGAAACAACTTTCTAAGGATGGATTATCAGGTTTTCGAGCTTTTAACACACTTTCATCACATTGCTCATTTTAACTGTCAAAGCACGTCTGAAACGAGTTTTCAACATAATACTGTGATTATGCACTTGTTCAGAGTGGGAAAACACACTGTGTGTCACTGAGTGCATCAAACCAGCTTTCCTTCAGCAGGAGCGCCTTCAGCCTGTTTCCAACGCCTATTCAGTGCATAAAGCAAACGTCTGACAAGGAACATTGATTCTGTGTGAAATGAGTGCATATGTGACATGAAACAACTTTCTAAGGATGGATTATCATGTTTTCGAGCTTTTAACACATTTTCGTCATTTTAACTGTAAAAGCACGTCTGAAACGAGTATTCAACATCGTATTGTGATAGGCACTTGTTCAGAGTGGGAAAACACACTGAGTGCATGAAAACCAGCTTTCCTTCAGCGGGAGCGCCATCAGCCTGTTTCTAACGCCTTTTAAGTGCATAAAACAAACGTCTGACAAGGAACATTGATTCTGTGTGAAATGAGTGCATTCGAGCATATGGTGACATGAAACAACTTTCTAAGGATGGATTATCAGGTTTTCGAGCTTTTAACACACTTTCATCACATTGCTCATTTTAACTGTCAAAGCACGTCTGAAACGAGTTTTCAACATAATACTGTGATTATGCACTTGTTCAGAGTGGGAAAACACACTGTGTCACTGAGTGCATCAAACCAGCTTTCCTTCAGCAGGAGCGCCTTCAGCCTGTTTCCAACGCCTATTCAGTGCATAAAGCAAACGTCTGACAAGGAACATTGATTCTGTGTGAAATGAGTGCATATGTGACATGAAACAACTTTCTAAGGATGGATTATCATGTTTTCGAGCTTTTAACACATTTTCGTCATTTTAACTGTAAAAGCACGTCTGAAACGAGTATTCAACATCGTATTGTGATAGGCACTTGTTCAGAGTGGGAAAACACACTGAGTGCATGAAAACCAGCTTTCCTTCAGCGGGAGCGCCATCAGCCTGTTTCTAACGCCTTTTAAGTGCATAAAACAAACGTCTGACAAGGAACATTGATTCTGTGTGAAATGAGTGCATTCGAGCATATGGTGACATGAAACAACTTTCTAAGGATGGATTATCAGGTTTTCGAGCTTTTAACACACTTTCATCACATTGCTCATTTTAACTGTCAAAGCACGTCTGAAACGAGTTTTCAACATAATACTGTGATTATGCACTTGTTCAGAGTGGGAAAACACACTGTGTGTCACTGAGTGCATCAAACCAGCTTTCCTTCAGCAGGAGCGCCTTCAGCCTGTTTCCAACGCCTATTCAGTGCATAAAGCAAACGTCTGACAAGGAACATTGATTCTGTGTGAAATGAGTGCATATGTGACATGAAACAACTTTCTAAGGATGGATTATCATGTTTTCGAGCTTTTAACACATTTTCGTCATTTTAACTGTAAAAGCACGTCTGAAACGAGTATTCAACATCGTATTGTGATAGGCACTTGTTCAGAGTGGGAAAACACACTGAGTGCATGAAAACCAGCTTTCCTTCAGCGGGAGCGCCATCAGCCTGTTTCTAACGCCTTTTAAGTGCATAAAACAAACGTCTGACAAGGAACATTGATTCTGTGTGAAATGAGTGCATTCGAGCATATGTGACATGAAACAACTTTCTAAGGATGGATTATCAGGTTTTCGAGCTTTTAACACACTTTCATCACATTGCTCATTTTAACTGTCAAAGCACGTCTGAAACGAGTATTCAACATAATACTGTGATTATGCCCTTGTTTCGAGTGGAAAAACACTTTGCGTCACTGAGTGCCTGAAACCAGCTTTCCTTCAGCAGGAGCGCCTTCAGCCTGTTTCTAACGCCTTTTCAGTGCCTAAAGCAAACGTCTAAGGAGCATTGACTCTGTGGGAAATGAGTGCATTCGAGCATATGTGACATGAAACAACTTTCTAAGCCTGGATTTTCATGTTTTCTAGCTTTTAAAACATTTTCATCACATTGGTCATTTTAACTGTAAAAGCACGTCTGAAACGAGTTTTCAACATAATACTGTGATTATGCACTTGTTCAGAGTGGGAAAACACACTGTGTGTCACTGAGTGCATCAAACCAGCTTTCCTTCAGCAGGAGCGCCTTCAGCCTGTTTCCAACGCCTATTCAGTGCATAAAGCAAACGTCTGACAAGGAACATTGATTCTGTGTGAAATGAGTGCATATGTGACATGAAACAACTTTCTAAGGATGGATTATCATGTTTTCGAGCTTTTAACACATTTTCGTCATTTTAACTGTAAAAGCACGTCTGAAACGAGTATTCAACATCGTATTGTGATAGGCACTTGTTCAGAGTGGGAAAACACACTGAGTGCATGAAAACCAGCTTTCCTTCAGCGGGAGCGCCATCAGCCTGTTTCTAACGCCTTTTAAGTGCATAAAACAAACGTCTGACAAGGAACATTGATTCTGTGTGAAATGAGTGCATTCGAGCATATGGTGACATGAAACAACTTTCTAAGGATGGATTATCAGGTTTTCGAGCTTTTAACACACTTTCATCACATTGCTCATTTTAACTGTCAAAGCACGTCTGAAACGAGTTTTCAACATAATACTGTGATTATGCACTTGTTCAGAGTGGGAAAACACACTGTGTGTCACTGAGTGCATCAAACCAGCTTTCCTTCAGCAGGAGCGCCTTCAGCCTGTTTCCAACGCCTATTCAGTGCATAAAGCAAACGTCTGACAAGGAACATTGATTCTGTGTGAAATGAGTGCATATGTGACATGAAACAACTTTCTAAGGATGGATTATCATGTTTTCGAGCTTTTAACACATTTTCGTCATTTTAACTGTAAAAGCACGTCTGAAACGAGTATTCAACATCGTATTGTGATAGGCACTTGTTCAGAGTGGGAAAACACACTGAGTGCATGAAAACCAGCTTTCCTTCAGCGGGAGCGCCATCAGCCTGTTTCTAACGCCTTTTAAGTGCATAAAACAAACGTCTGACAAGGAACATTGATTCTGTGTGAAATGAGTGCATTCGAGCATATGTGACATGAAACAACTTTCTAAGGATGGATTATCAGGTTTTCGAGCTTTTAACACACTTTCATCACATTGCTCATTTTAACTGTCAAAGCACGTCTGAAACGAGTATTCAACATAATACTGTGATTATGCCCTTGTTTCGAGTGGAAAAACACTTTGCGTCACTGAGTGCCTGAAACCAGCTTTCCTTCAGCAGGAGCGCCTTCAGCCTGTTTCTAACGCCTTTTCAGTGCCTAAAGCAAACGTCTAAGGAGCATTGACTCTGTGGGAAATGAGTGCATTCGAGCATATGTGACATGAAACAACTTTCTAAGCCTGGATTTTCATGTTTTCTAGCTTTTAAAACATTTTCATCACATTGGTCATTTTAACTGTAAAAGCACGTCTGAAACGAGTTTTCAACATAATACTGTGATTATGCACTTGTTCAGAGTGGGAAAACACACTGTGTGTCACTGAGTGCATCAAACCAGCTTTCCTTCAGCAGGAGCGCCTTCAGCCTGTTTCCAACGCCTATTCAGTGCATAAAGCAAACGTCTGACAAGGAACATTGATTCTGTGTGAAATGAGTGCATATGTGACATGAAACAACTTTCTAAGGATGGATTATCATGTTTTCGAGCTTTTAACACATTTTCGTCATTTTAACTGTAAAAGCACGTCTGAAACGAGTATTCAACATCGTATTGTGATAGGCACTTGTTCAGAGTGGGAAAACACACTGAGTGCATGAAAACCAGCTTTCCTTCAGCGGGAGCGCCATCAGCCTGTTTCTAACGCCTTTTAAGTGCATAAAACAAACGTCTGACAAGGAACATTGATTCTGTGTGAAATGAGTGCATTCGAGCATATGGTGACATGAAACAACTTTCTAAGGATGGATTATCAGGTTTTCGAGCTTTTAACACACTTTCATCACATTGCTCATTTTAACTGTCAAAGCACGTCTGAAACGAGTTTTCAACATAATACTGTGATTATGCACTTGTTCAGAGTGGGAAAACACACTGTGTGTCACTGAGTGCATCAAACCAGCTTTCCTTCAGCAGGAGCGCCTTCAGCCTGTTTCCAACGCCTATTCAGTGCATAAAGCAAACGTCTGACAAGGAACATTGATTCTGTGTGAAATGAGTGCATATGTGACATGAAACAACTTTCTAAGGATGGATTATCATGTTTTCGAGCTTTTAACACATTTTCGTCATTTTAACTGTAAAAGCACGTCTGAAACGAGTATTCAACATCGTATTGTGATAGGCACTTGTTCAGAGTGGGAAAACACACTGAGTGCATGAAAACCAGCTTTCCTTCAGCGGGAGCGCCATCAGCCTGTTTCTAACGCCTTTTAAGTGCATAAAACAAACGTCTGACAAGGAACATTGATTCTGTGTGAAATGAGTGCATTCGAGCATATGTGACATGAAACAACTTTCTAAGGATGGATTATCAGGTTTTCGAGCTTTTAACACACTTTCATCACATTGCTCATTTTAACTGTCAAAGCACGTCTGAAACGAGTATTCAACATAATACTGTGATTATGCCCTTGTTTCGAGTGGAAAAACACTTTGCGTCACTGAGTGCCTGAAACCAGCTTTCCTTCAGCAGGAGCGCCTTCAGCCTGTTTCTAACGCCTTTTCAGTGCCTAAAGCAAACGTCTAAGGAGCATTGACTCTGTGGGAAATGAGTGCATTCGAGCATATGTGACATGAAACAACTTTCTAAGCCTGGATTTTCATGTTTTCTAGCTTTTAAAACATTTTCATCACATTGGTCATTTTAACTGTAAAAGCACGTCTGAAACGAGTTTTCAACATAATACTGTGATTATGCACTTGTTCAGAGTGGGAAAACACACTGTGTGTCACTGAGTGCATCAAACCAGCTTTCCTTCAGCAGGAGCGCCTTCAGCCTGTTTCCAACGCCTATTCAGTGCATAAAGCAAACGTCTGACAAGGAACATTGATTCTGTGTGAAATGAGTGCATATGTGACATGAAACAACTTTCTAAGGATGGATTATCATGTTTTCGAGCTTTTAACACATTTTCGTCATTTTAACTGTAAAAGCACGTCTGAAACGAGTATTCAACATCGTATTGTGATAGGCACTTGTTCAGAGTGGGAAAACACACTGAGTGCATGAAAACCAGCTTTCCTTCAGCGGGAGCGCCATCAGCCTGTTTCTAACGCCTTTTAAGTGCATAAAACAAAAGTCTGACAAGGAACATTGATTCTGTGTGAAATGAGTGCATTCGAGCATATGGTGACATGAAACAACTTTCTAAGGATGGATTATCAGGTTTTCGAGCTTTTAACACACTTTCATCACATTGCTCATTTTAACTGTCAAAGCACGTCTGAAACGAGTTTTCAACATAATACTGTGATTATGCACTTGTTCAGAGTGGGAAAACACACTGTGTGTCACTGAGTGCATCAAACCAGCTTTCCTTCAGCAGGAGCGCCTTCAGCCTGTTTCCAACGCCTATTCAGTGCATAAAGCAAACGTCTGACAAGGAACATTGATTCTGTGTGAAATGAGTGCATATGTGACATGAAACAACTTTCTAAGGATGGATTATCATGTTTTCGAGCTTTTAACACATTTTCGTCATTTTAACTGTAAAAGCACGTCTGAAACGAGTATTCAACATCGTATTGTGATAGGCACTTGTTCAGAGTGGGAAAACACACTGAGTGCATGAAAACCAGCTTTCCTTCAGCGGGAGCGCCATCAGCCTGTTTCTAACGCCTTTTAAGTGCATAAAACAAACGTCTGACAAGGAACATTGATTCTGTGTGAAATGAGTGCATTCGAGCATATGTGACATGAAACAACTTTCTAAGGATGGATTATCAGGTTTTCGAGCTTTTAACACACTTTCATCACATTGCTCATTTTAACTGTCAAAGCACGTCTGAAACGAGTATTCAACATAATACTGTGATTATGCCCTTGTTTCGAGTGGAAAAACACTTTGCGTCACTGAGTGCCTGAAACCAGCTTTCCTTCAGCAGGAGCGCCTTCAGCCTGTTTCTAACGCCTTTTCAGTGCCTAAAGCAAACGTCTAAGGAGCATTGACTCTGTGGGAAATGAGTGCATTCGAGCATATGTGACATGAAACAACTTTCTAAGCCTGGATTTTCATGTTTTCTAGCTTTTAAAACATTTTCATCACATTGGTCATTTTAACTGTAAAAGCACGTCTGAAACGAGTTTTCAACATAATACTGTGATTATGCACTTGTTCAGAGTGGGAAAACACACTGTGTGTCACTGAGTGCATCAAACCAGCTTTCCTTCAGCAGGAGCGCCTTCAGCCTGTTTCCAACGCCTATTCAGTGCATAAAGCAAACGTCTGACAAGGAACATTGATTCTGTGTGAAATGAGTGCATATGTGACATGAAACAACTTTCTAAGGATGGATTATCATGTTTTCGAGCTTTTAACACATTTTCGTCATTTTAACTGTAAAAGCACGTCTGAAACGAGTATTCAACATCGTATTGTGATAGGCACTTGTTCAGAGTGGGAAAACACACTGAGTGCATGAAAACCAGCTTTCCTTCAGCGGGAGCGCCATCAGCCTGTTTCTAACGCCTTTTAAGTGCATAAAACAAAAGTCTGACAAGGAACATTGATTCTGTGTGAAATGAGTGCATTCGAGCATATGGTGACATGAAACAACTTTCTAAGGATGGATTATCAGGTTTTCGAGCTTTTAACACACTTTCATCACATTGCTCATTTTAACTGTCAAAGCACGTCTGAAACGAGTTTTCAACATAATACTGTGATTATGCACTTGTTCAGAGTGGGAAAACACACTGTGTGTCACTGAGTGCATCAAACCAGCTTTCCTTCAGCAGGAGCGCCTTCAGCCTGTTTCCAACGCCTATTCAGTGCATAAAGCAAACGTCTGACAAGGAACATTGATTCTGTGTGAAATGAGTGCATATGTGACATGAAACAACTTTCTAAGGATGGATTATCATGTTTTCGAGCTTTTAACACATTTTCGTCATTTTAACTGTAAAAGCACGTCTGAAACGAGTATTCAACATCGTATTGTGATAGGCACTTGTTCAGAGTGGGAAAACACACTGAGTGCATGAAAACCAGCTTTCCTTCAGCGGGAGCGCCATCAGCCTGTTTCTAACGCCTTTTAAGTGCATAAAACAAACGTCTGACAAGGAACATTGATTCTGTGTGAAATGAGTGCATTCGAGCATATGTGACATGAAACAACTTTCTAAGGATGGATTATCAGGTTTTCGAGCTTTTAACACACTTTCATCACATTGCTCATTTTAACTGTCAAAGCACGTCTGAAACGAGTATTCAACATAATACTGTGATTATGCCCTTGTTTCGAGTGGAAAAACACTTTGCGTCACTGAGTGCCTGAAACCAGCTTTCCTTCAGCAGGAGCGCCTTCAGCCTGTTTCTAACGCCTTTTCAGTGCCTAAAGCAAACGTCTAAGGAGCATTGACTCTGTGGGAAATGAGTGCATTCGAGCATATGTGACATGAAACAACTTTCTAAGCCTGGATTTTCATGTTTTCTAGCTTTTAAAACATTTTCATCACATTGGTCATTTTAACTGTAAAAGCACGTCTGAAACGAGTTTTCAACATAATACTGTGATTATGCACTTGTTCAGAGTGGGAAAACACACTGTGTGTCACTGAGTGCATCAAACCAGCTTTCCTTCAGCAGGAGCGCCTTCAGCCTGTTTCCAACGCCTATTCAGTGCATAAAGCAAACGTCTGACAAGGAACATTGATTCTGTGTGAAATGAGTGCATATGTGACATGAAACAACTTTCTAAGGATGGATTATCATGTTTTCGAGCTTTTAACACATTTTCGTCATTTTAACTGTAAAAGCACGTCTGAAACGAGTATTCAACATCGTATTGTGATAGGCACTTGTTCAGAGTGGGAAAACACACTGAGTGCATGAAAACCAGCTTTCCTTCAGCGGGAGCGCCATCAGCCTGTTTCTAACGCCTTTTAAGTGCATAAAACAAACGTCTGACAAGGAACATTGATTCTGTGTGAAATGAGTGCATTCGAGCATATGGTGACATGAAACAACTTTCTAAGGATGGATTATCAGGTTTTCGAGCTTTTAACACACTTTCATCACATTGCTCATTTTAACTGTCAAAGCACGTCTGAAACGAGTTTTCAACATAATACTGTGATTATGCACTTGTTCAGAGTGGGAAAACACACTGTGTGTCACTGAGTGCATCAAACCAGCTTTCCTTCAGCAGGAGCGCCTTCAGCCTGTTTCCAACGCCTATTCAGTGCATAAAGCAAACGTCTGACAAGGAACATTGATTCTGTGTGAAATGAGTGCATATGTGACATGAAACAACTTTCTAAGGATGGATTATCATGTTTTCGAGCTTTTAACACATTTTCGTCATTTTAACTGTAAAAGCACGTCTGAAACGAGTATTCAACATCGTATTGTGATAGGCACTTGTTCAGAGTGGGAAAACACACTGAGTGCATGAAAACCAGCTTTCCTTCAGCGGGAGCGCCATCAGCCTGTTTCTAACGCCTTTTAAGTGCATAAAACAAACGTCTGACAAGGAACATTGATTCTGTGTGAAATGAGTGCATTCGAGCATATGTGACATGAAACAACTTTCTAAGGATGGATTATCAGGTTTTCGAGCTTTTAACACACTTTCATCACATTGCTCATTTTAACTGTCAAAGCACGTCTGAAACGAGTATTCAACATAATACTGTGATTATGCCCTTGTTTCGAGTGGAAAAACACTTTGCGTCACTGAGTGCCTGAAACCAGCTTTCCTTCAGCAGGAGCGCCTTCAGCCTGTTTCTAACGCCTTTTCAGTGCCTAAAGCAAACGTCTAAGGAGCATTGACTCTGTGGGAAATGAGTGCATTCGAGCATATGTGACATGAAACAACTTTCTAAGCCTGGATTTTCATGTTTTCTAGCTTTTAAAACATTTTCATCACATTGGTCATTTTAACTGTAAAAGCACGTCTGAAACGAGTTTTCAACATAATACTGTGATTATGCACTTGTTCAGAGTGGGAAAACACACTGTGTGTCACTGAGTGCATCAAACCAGCTTTCCTTCAGCAGGAGCGCCTTCAGCCTGTTTCCAACGCCTATTCAGTGCATAAAGCAAACGTCTGACAAGGAACATTGATTCTGTGTGAAATGAGTGCATATGTGACATGAAACAACTTTCTAAGGATGGATTATCATGTTTTCGAGCTTTTAACACATTTTCGTCATTTTAACTGTAAAAGCACGTCTGAAACGAGTATTCAACATCGTATTGTGATAGGCACTTGTTCAGAGTGGGAAAACACACTGAGTGCATGAAAACCAGCTTTCCTTCAGCGGGAGCGCCATCAGCCTGTTTCTAACGCCTTTTAAGTGCATAAAACAAAAGTCTGACAAGGAACATTGATTCTGTGTGAAATGAGTGCATTCGAGCATATGGTGACATGAAACAACTTTCTAAGGATGGATTATCAGGTTTTCGAGCTTTTAACACACTTTCATCACATTGCTCATTTTAACTGTCAAAGCACGTCTGAAACGAGTTTTCAACATAATACTGTGATTATGCACTTGTTCAGAGTGGGAAAACACACTGTGTGTCACTGAGTGCATCAAACCAGCTTTCCTTCAGCAGGAGCGCCTTCAGCCTGTTTCCAACGCCTATTCAGTGCATAAAGCAAACGTCTGACAAGGAACATTGATTCTGTGTGAAATGAGTGCATATGTGACATGAAACAACTTTCTAAGGATGGATTATCATGTTTTCGAGCTTTTAACACATTTTCGTCATTTTAACTGTAAAAGCACGTCTGAAACGAGTATTCAACATCGTATTGTGATAGGCACTTGTTCAGAGTGGGAAAACACACTGAGTGCATGAAAACCAGCTTTCCTTCAGCGGGAGCGCCATCAGCCTGTTTCTAACGCCTTTTAAGTGCATAAAACAAACGTCTGACAAGGAACATTGATTCTGTGTGAAATGAGTGCATTCGAGCATATGGTGACATGAAACAACTTTCTAAGGATGGATTATCAGGTTTTCGAGCTTTTAACACACTTTCATCACATTGCTCATTTTAACTGTCAAAGCACGTCTGAAACGAGTATTCAACATAATACTGTGATTATGCCCTTGTTTCGAGTGGAAAAACACTTTGCGTCACTGAGTGCCTGAAACCAGCTTTCCTTCAGCAGGAGCGCCTTCAGCCTGTTTCTAACGCCTTTTCAGTGCCTAAAGCAAACGTCTAAGGAGCATTGACTCTGTGGGAAATGAGTGCATTCGAGCATATGTGACATGAAACAACTTTCTAAGCCTGGATTTTCATGTTTTCTAGCTTTTAAAACATTTTCATCACATTGGTCATTTTAACTGTAAAAGCACGTCTGAAACGAGTTTTCAACATAATACTGTGATTATGCACTTGTTCAGAGTGGGAAAACACACTGTGTGTCACTGAGTGCATCAAACCAGCTTTCCTTCAGCAGGAGCGCCTTCAGCCTGTTTCCAACGCCTATTCAGTGCATAAAGCAAACGTCTGACAAGGAACATTGATTCTGTGTGAAATGAGTGCATATGTGACATGAAACAACTTTCTAAGGATGGATTATCATGTTTTCGAGCTTTTAACACATTTTCGTCATTTTAACTGTAAAAGCACGTCTGAAACGAGTATTCAACATCGTATTGTGATAGGCACTTGTTCAGAGTGGGAAAACACACTGAGTGCATGAAAACCAGCTTTCCTTCAGCGGGAGCGCCATCAGCCTGTTTCTAACGCCTTTTAAGTGCATAAAACAAAAGTCTGACAAGGAACATTGATTCTGTGTGAAATGAGTGCATTCGAGCATATGGTGACATGAAACAACTTTCTAAGGATGGATTATCAGGTTTTCGAGCTTTTAACACACTTTCATCACATTGCTCATTTTAACTGTCAAAGCACGTCTGAAACGAGTTTTCAACATAATACTGTGATTATGCACTTGTTCAGAGTGGGAAAACACACTGTGTGTCACTGAGTGCATCAAACCAGCTTTCCTTCAGCAGGAGCGCCTTCAGCCTGTTTCCAACGCCTATTCAGTGCATAAAGCAAACGTCTGACAAGGAACATTGATTCTGTGTGAAATGAGTGCATATGTGACATGAAACAACTTTCTAAGGATGGATTATCATGTTTTCGAGCTTTTAACACATTTTCGTCATTTTAACTGTAAAAGCACGTCTGAAACGAGTATTCAACATCGTATTGTGATAGGCACTTGTTCAGAGTGGGAAAACACACTGAGTGCATGAAAACCAGCTTTCCTTCAGCGGGAGCGCCATCAGCCTGTTTCTAACGCCTTTTAAGTGCATAAAACAAACGTCTGACAAGGAACATTGATTCTGTGTGAAATGAGTGCATTCGAGCATATGTGACATGAAACAACTTTCTAAGGATGGATTATCAGGTTTTCGAGCTTTTAACACACTTTCATCACATTGCTCATTTTAACTGTCAAAACACGTCTGAAACGAGTTTTCAAAATAATACTGTGATTATGCACTTGTTCAGAGTGGGAAAACACACTGTGTGCCACTGAGTGCATCAAACCAGCTTTCCTTCAGCAGGAGCGCCTTCAGCCTGTTTCCAACGCCTATTCAGTGCATAAAGCAAACGTCTGACAAGGAACATTGATTCTGTGTGAAATGAGTGCATATGTGACATGAAACAACTTTCTAAGGATGGATTATCATGTTTTCGAGCTTTTAACACATTTTCGTCATTTTAACTGTAAAAGCACGTCTGAAACGAGTATTCAACATCGTATTGTGATAGGCACTTGTTCAGAGTGGGAAAACACACTGAGTGCATGAAAACCAGCTTTCCTTCAGCGGGAGCGCCATCAGCCTGTTTCTAACGCCTTTTAAGTGCATAAAACAAACGTCTGACAAGGAACATTGATTCTGTGTGAAATGAGTGCATTCGGGCATATGGTGACATGAAACAACTTTCTAAGGATGGATTATCAGGTTTTCGAGCTTTTAACACACTTTCATCACATTGCTCATTTTAACTGTCAAAGCACGTCTGAAACGAGTATTCAACATAATACTGTGATATGCCCTTGTTTCGAGTGGAAAAACACTTTGCGTCACTGAGTGCCTGAAACCAGCTTTCCTTCAGCAGGAGCGCCTTCGGCCTGTTTCTAACGCCTTTTCAGTGCCTAAAGCAAACGTCTGACAAGGAACATTGATTCTGTGTGAAATGAGTGCATTCGAGCATATGGTGACATGAAACAACTTTCTAAGGATGGATTATCAGGTTTTCGAGCTTTTAACACACTTTCATCACATTGCTCATTTTAACTGTCAAAGCACGTCTGAAACGAGTATTCAACATAATACTGTGATTATGCACTTGTTCAGAGTGGGAAAACACACTGTGTGTCACTGAGTGCATCAAACCAGCTTTCCTTCAGCAGGAGCGCCTTCAGCCTGTTTCCAACGCCTATTCAGTGCATAAAGCAAACGTCTGACAAGGAACATTGATTCTGTGTGAAATGAGTGCATATGTGACATGAAACAACTTTCTAAGGATGGATTATCATGTTTTCGAGCTTTTAACACATTTTCGTCATTTTAACTGTAAAAGCACGTCTGAAACGAGTATTCAACATCGTATTGTGATAGGCACTTGTTCAGAGTGGGAAAACACACTGAGTGCATGAAAACCAGCTTTCCTTCAGCGGGAGCGCCATCAGCCTGTTTCTAACGCCTTTTAAGTGCATAAAACAAACGTCTGACAAGGAACATTGATTCTGTGTGAAATGAGTGCATTCGAGCATATGTGACATGAAACAACTTTCTAAGGATGGATTATCAGGTTTTCGAGCTTTTAACACACTTTCATCACATTGCTCATTTTAACTGTCAAAGCACGTCTGAAACGAGTATTCAACATAATACTGTGATTATGCCCTTGTTTCGAGTGGAAAAACACTTTGCGTCACTGAGTGCCTGAAACCAGCTTTCCTTCAGCAGGAGCGCCTTCAGCCTGTTTCTAACGCCTTTTCAGTGCCTAAAGCAAACGTCTAAGGAGCATTGACTCTGTGGGAAATGAGTGCATTCGAGCATATGTGACATGAAACAACTTTCTAAGCCTGGATTTTCATGTTTTCTAGCTTTTAAAACATTTTCATCACATTGGTCATTTTAACTGTAAAAGCACGTCTGAAACGAGTTTTCAACATAATACTGTGATTATGCACTTGTTCAGAGTGGGAAAACACACTGTGTGTCACTGAGTGCATCAAACCAGCTTTCCTTCAGCAGGAGCGCCTTCAGCCTGTTTCCAACGCCTATTCAGTGCATAAAGCAAACGTCTGACAAGGAACATTGATTCTGTGTGAAATGAGTGCATATGTGACATGAAACAACTTTCTAAGGATGGATTATCATGTTTTCGAGCTTTTAACACATTTTCGTCATTTTAACTGTAAAAGCACGTCTGAAACGAGTATTCAACATCGTATTGTGATAGGCACTTGTTCAGAGTGGGAAAACACACTGAGTGCATGAAAACCAGCTTTCCTTCAGCGGGAGCGCCATCAGCCTGTTTCTAACGCCTTTTAAGTGCATAAAACAAACGTCTGACAAGGAACATTGATTCTGTGTGAAATGAGTGCATTCGAGCATATGTGACATGAAACAACTTTCTAAGGATGGATTATCAGGTTTTCGAGCTTTTAACACACTTTCATCACATTGCTCATTTTAACTGTCAAAGCACGTCTGAAACGAGTATTCAACATAATACTGTGATTATGCCCTTGTTTCGAGTGGAAAAACACTTTGCGTCACTGAGTGCCTGAAACCAGCTTTCCTTCAGCAGGAGCGCCTTCAGCCTGTTTCTAACGCCTTTTCAGTGCCTAAAGCAAACGTCTAAGGAGCATTGACTCTGTGGGAAATGAGTGCATTCGAGCATATGTGACATGAAACAACTTTCTAAGCCTGGATTTTCATGTTTTCTAGCTTTTAAAACATTTTCATCACATTGGTCATTTTAACTGTAAAAGCACGTCTGAAACGAGTTTTCAACATAATACTGTGATTATGCACTTGTTCAGAGTGGGAAAACACACTGTGTGTCACTGAGTGCATCAAACCAGCTTTCCTTCAGCAGGAGCGCCTTCAGCCTGTTTCCAACGCCTATTCAGTGCATAAAGCAAACGTCTGACAAGGAACATTGATTCTGTGTGAAATGAGTGCATATGTGACATGAAACAACTTTCTAAGGATGGATTATCATGTTTTCGAGCTTTTAACACATTTTCGTCATTTTAACTGTAAAAGCACGTCTGAAACGAGTATTCAACATCGTATTGTGATAGGCACTTGTTCAGAGTGGGAAAACACACTGAGTGCATGAAAACCAGCTTTCCTTCAGCGGGAGCGCCATCAGCCTGTTTCTAACGCCTTTTAAGTGCATAAAACAAAAGTCTGACAAGGAACATTGATTCTGTGTGAAATGAGTGCATTCGAGCATATGGTGACATGAAACAACTTTCTAAGGATGGATTATCAGGTTTTCGAGCTTTTAACACACTTTCATCACATTGCTCATTTTAACTGTCAAAGCACGTCTGAAACGAGTTTTCAACATAATACTGTGATTATGCACTTGTTCAGAGTGGGAAAACACACTGTGTGTCACTGAGTGCATCAAACCAGCTTTCCTTCAGCAGGAGCGCCTTCAGCCTGTTTCCAACGCCTATTCAGTGCATAAAGCAAACGTCTGACAAGGAACATTGATTCTGTGTGAAATGAGTGCATATGTGACATGAAACAACTTTCTAAGGATGGATTATCATGTTTTCGAGCTTTTAACACATTTTCGTCATTTTAACTGTAAAAGCACGTCTGAAACGAGTATTCAACATCGTATTGTGATAGGCACTTGTTCAGAGTGGGAAAACACACTGAGTGCATGAAAACCAGCTTTCCTTCAGCGGGAGCGCCATCAGCCTGTTTCTAACGCCTTTTAAGTGCATAAAACAAACGTCTGACAAGGAACATTGATTCTGTGTGAAATGAGTGCATTCGAGCATATGGTGACATGAAACAACTTTCTAAGGATGGATTATCAGGTTTTCGAGCTTTTAACACACTTTCATCACATTGCTCATTTTAACTGTCAAAGCACGTCTGAAACGAGTTTTCAACATAATACTGTGATTATGCACTTGTTCAGAGTGGGAAAACACACTGTGTCACTGAGTGCATCAAACCAGCTTTCCTTCAGCAGGAGCGCCTTCAGCCTGTTTCCAACGCCTATTCAGTGCATAAAGCAAACGTCTGACAAGGAACATTGATTCTGTGTGAAATGAGTGCATATGTGACATGAAACAACTTTCTAAGGATGGATTATCATGTTTTCGAGCTTTTAACACATTTTCGTCATTTTAACTGTAAAAGCACGTCTGAAACGAGTATTCAACATCGTATTGTGATAGGCACTTGTTCAGAGTGGGAAAACACACTGAGTGCATGAAAACCAGCTTTCCTTCAGCGGGAGCGCCATCAGCCTGTTTCTAACGCCTTTTAAGTGCATAAAACAAACGTCTGACAAGGAACATTGATTCTGTGTGAAATGAGTGCATTCGAGCATATGGTGACATGAAACAACTTTCTAAGGATGGATTATCAGGTTTTCGAGCTTTTAACACACTTTCATCACATTGCTCATTTTAACTGTCAAAGCACGTCTGAAACGAGTTTTCAACATAATACTGTGATTATGCACTTGTTCAGAGTGGGAAAACACACTGTGTGTCACTGAGTGCATCAAACCAGCTTTCCTTCAGCAGGAGCGCCTTCAGCCTGTTTCCAACGCCTATTCAGTGCATAAAGCAAACGTCTGACAAGGAACATTGATTCTGTGTGAAATGAGTGCATATGTGACATGAAACAACTTTCTAAGGATGGATTATCATGTTTTCGAGCTTTTAACACATTTTCGTCATTTTAACTGTAAAAGCACGTCTGAAACGAGTATTCAACATCGTATTGTGATAGGCACTTGTTCAGAGTGGGAAAACACACTGAGTGCATGAAAACCAGCTTTCCTTCAGCGGGAGCGCCATCAGCCTGTTTCTAACGCCTTTTAAGTGCATAAAACAAACGTCTGACAAGGAACATTGATTCTGTGTGAAATGAGTGCATTCGAGCATATGTGACATGAAACAACTTTCTAAGGATGGATTATCAGGTTTTCGAGCTTTTAACACACTTTCATCACATTGCTCATTTTAACTGTCAAAGCACGTCTGAAACGAGTATTCAACATAATACTGTGATTATGCCCTTGTTTCGAGTGGAAAAACACTTTGCGTCACTGAGTGCCTGAAACCAGCTTTCCTTCAGCAGGAGCGCCTTCAGCCTGTTTCTAACGCCTTTTCAGTGCCTAAAGCAAACGTCTAAGGAGCATTGACTCTGTGGGAAATGAGTGCATTCGAGCATATGTGACATGAAACAACTTTCTAAGCCTGGATTTTCATGTTTTCTAGCTTTTAAAACATTTTCATCACATTGGTCATTTTAACTGTAAAAGCACGTCTGAAACGAGTTTTCAACATAATACTGTGATTATGCACTTGTTCAGAGTGGGAAAACACACTGTGTGTCACTGAGTGCATCAAACCAGCTTTCCTTCAGCAGGAGCGCCTTCAGCCTGTTTCCAACGCCTATTCAGTGCATAAAGCAAACGTCTGACAAGGAACATTGATTCTGTGTGAAATGAGTGCATATGTGACATGAAACAACTTTCTAAGGATGGATTATCATGTTTTCGAGCTTTTAACACATTTTCGTCATTTTAACTGTAAAAGCACGTCTGAAACGAGTATTCAACATCGTATTGTGATAGGCACTTGTTCAGAGTGGGAAAACACACTGAGTGCATGAAAACCAGCTTTCCTTCAGCGGGAGCGCCATCAGCCTGTTTCTAACGCCTTTTAAGTGCATAAAACAAACGTCTGACAAGGAACATTGATTCTGTGTGAAATGAGTGCATTCGAGCATATGGTGACATGAAACAACTTTCTAAGGATGGATTATCAGGTTTTCGAGCTTTTAACACACTTTCATCACATTGCTCATTTTAACTGTCAAAGCACGTCTGAAACGAGTTTTCAACATAATACTGTGATTATGCACTTGTTCAGAGTGGGAAAACACACTGTGTCACTGAGTGCATCAAACCAGCTTTCCTTCAGCAGGAGCGCCTTCAGCCTGTTTCCAACGCCTATTCAGTGCATAAAGCAAACGTCTGACAAGGAACATTGATTCTGTGTGAAATGAGTGCATATGTGACATGAAACAACTTTCTAAGGATGGATTATCATGTTTTCGAGCTTTTAACACATTTTCGTCATTTTAACTGTAAAAGCACGTCTGAAACGAGTATTCAACATCGTATTGTGATAGGCACTTGTTCAGAGTGGGAAAACACACTGAGTGCATGAAAACCAGCTTTCCTTCAGCGGGAGCGCCATCAGCCTGTTTCTAACGCCTTTTAAGTGCATAAAACAAACGTCTGACAAGGAACATTGATTCTGTGTGAAATGAGTGCATTCGAGCATATGTGACATGAAACAACTTTCTAAGGATGGATTATCAGGTTTTCGAGCTTTTAACACACTTTCATCACATTGCTCATTTTAACTGTCAAAGCACGTCTGAAACGAGTATTCAACATAATACTGTGATTATGCCCTTGTTTCGAGTGGAAAAACACTTTGCGTCACTGAGTGCCTGAAACCAGCTTTCCTTCAGCAGGAGCGCCTTCAGCCTGTTTCTAACGCCTTTTCAGTGCCTAAATCAAACGTCTAAGGAGCATTGACTCTGTGGGAAATGAGTGCATTCGAGCATATGTGACATGAAACAACTTTCTAAGCCTGGATTTTCATGTTTTCTAGCTTTTAAAACATTTTCATCACATTGGTCATTTTAACTGTAAAAGCACGTCTGAAACGAGTTTTCAACATAATACTGTGATTATGCACTTGTTCAGAGTGGGAAAACACACTGTGTGTCACTGAGTGCATCAAACCAGCTTTCCTTCAGCAGGAGCGCCTTCAGCCTGTTTCCAACGCCTATTCAGTGCATAAAGCAAACGTCTGACAAGGAACATTGATTCTGTGTGAAATGAGTGCATATGTGACATGAAACAACTTTCTAAGGATGGATTATCATGTTTTCGAGCTTTTAACACATTTTCGTCATTTTAACTGTAAAAGCACGTCTGAAACGAGTATTCAACATCGTATTGTGATAGGCACTTGTTCAGAGTGGGAAAACACACTGAGTGCATGAAAACCAGCTTTCCTTCAGCGGGAGCGCCATCAGCCTGTTTCTAACGCCTTTTAAGTGCATAAAACAAAAGTCTGACAAGGAACATTGATTCTGTGTGAAATGAGTGCATTCGAGCATATGGTGACATGAAACAACTTTCTAAGGATGGATTATCAGGTTTTCGAGCTTTTAACACACTTTCATCACATTGCTCATTTTAACTGTCAAAGCACGTCTGAAACGAGTTTTCAACATAATACTGTGATTATGCACTTGTTCAGAGTGGGAAAACACACTGTGTGTCACTGAGTGCATCAAACCAGCTTTCCTTCAGCAGGAGCGCCTTCAGCCTGTTTCCAACGCCTATTCAGTGCATAAAGCAAACGTCTGACAAGGAACATTGATTCTGTGTGAAATGAGTGCATATGTGACATGAAACAACTTTCTAAGGATGGATTATCATGTTTTCGAGCTTTTAACACATTTTCGTCATTTTAACTGTAAAAGCACGTCTGAAACGAGTATTCAACATCGTATTGTGATAGGCACTTGTTCAGAGTGGGAAAACACACTGAGTGCATGAAAACCAGCTTTCCTTCAGCGGGAGCGCCATCAGCCTGTTTCTAACGCCTTTTAAGTGCATAAAACAAACGTCTGACAAGGAACATTGATTCTGTGTGAAATGAGTGCATTCGAGCATATGTGACATGAAACAACTTTCTAAGGATGGATTATCAGGTTTTCGAGCTTTTAACACACTTTCATCACATTGCTCATTTTAACTGTCAAAACACGTCTGAAACGAGTTTTCAAAATAATACTGTGATTATGCACTTGTTCAGAGTGGGAAAACACACTGTGTGCCACTGAGTGCATCAAACCAGCTTTCCTTCAGCAGGAGCGCCTTCAGCCTGTTTCCAACGCCTATTCAGTGCATAAAGCAAACGTCTGACAAGGAACATTGATTCTGTGTGAAATGAGTGCATATGTGACATGAAACAACTTTCTAAGGATGGATTATCATGTTTTCGAGCTTTTAACACATTTTCGTCATTTTAACTGTAAAAGCACGTCTGAAACGAGTATTCAACATCGTATTGTGATAGGCACTTGTTCAGAGTGGGAAAACACACTGAGTGCATGAAAACCAGCTTTCCTTCAGCGGGAGCGCCATCAGCCTGTTTCTAACGCCTTTTAAGTGCATAAAACAAACGTCTGACAAGGAACATTGATTCTGTGTGAAATGAGTGCATTCGGGCATATGGTGACATGAAACAACTTTCTAAGGATGGATTATCAGGTTTTCGAGCTTTTAACACACTTTCATCACATTGCTCATTTTAACTGTCAAAGCACGTCTGAAACGAGTATTCAACATAATACTGTGATATGCCCTTGTTTCGAGTGGAAAAACACTTTGCGTCACTGAGTGCCTGAAACCAGCTTTCCTTCAGCAGGAGCGCCTTCGGCCTGTTTCTAACGCCTTTTCAGTGCCTAAAGCAAACGTCTGACAAGGAACATTGATTCTGTGTGAAATGAGTGCATTCGAGCATATGGTGACATGAAACAACTTTCTAAGGATGGATTATCAGGTTTTCGAGCTTTTAACACACTTTCATCACATTGCTCATTTTAACTGTCAAAGCACGTCTGAAACGAGTATTCAACATAATACTGTGATTATGCACTTGTTCAGAGTGGGAAAACACACTGTGTGTCACTGAGTGCATCAAACCAGCTTTCCTTCAGCAGGAGCGCCTTCAGCCTGTTTCCAACGCCTATTCAGTGCATAAAGCAAACGTCTGACAAGGAACATTGATTCTGTGTGAAATGAGTGCATATGTGACATGAAACAACTTTCTAAGGATGGATTATCATGTTTTCGAGCTTTTAACACATTTTCGTCATTTTAACTGTAAAAGCACGTCTGAAACGAGTATTCAACATCGTATTGTGATAGGCACTTGTTCAGAGTGGGAAAACACACTGAGTGCATGAAAACCAGCTTTCCTTCAGCGGGAGCGCCATCAGCCTGTTTCTAACGCCTTTTAAGTGCATAAAACAAACGTCTGACAAGGAACATTGATTCTGTGTGAAATGAGTGCATTCGAGCATATGTGACATGAAACAACTTTCTAAGGATGGATTATCAGGTTTTCGAGCTTTTAACACACTTTCATCACATTGCTCATTTTAACTGTCAAAGCACGTCTGAAACGAGTATTCAACATAATACTGTGATTATGCCCTTGTTTCGAGTGGAAAAACACTTTGCGTCACTGAGTGCCTGAAACCAGCTTTCCTTCAGCAGGAGCGCCTTCAGCCTGTTTCTAACGCCTTTTCAGTGCCTAAAGCAAACGTCTAAGGAGCATTGACTCTGTGGGAAATGAGTGCATTCGAGCATATGTGACATGAAACAACTTTCTAAGCCTGGATTTTCATGTTTTCTAGCTTTTAAAACATTTTCATCACATTGGTCATTTTAACTGTAAAAGCACGTCTGAAACGAGTTTTCAACATAATACTGTGATTATGCACTTGTTCAGAGTGGGAAAACACACTGTGTGTCACTGAGTGCATCAAACCAGCTTTCCTTCAGCAGGAGCGCCTTCAGCCTGTTTCCAACGCCTATTCAGTGCATAAAGCAAACGTCTGACAAGGAACATTGATTCTGTGTGAAATGAGTGCATATGTGACATGAAACAACTTTCTAAGGATGGATTATCATGTTTTCGAGCTTTTAACACATTTTCGTCATTTTAACTGTAAAAGCACGTCTGAAACGAGTATTCAACATCGTATTGTGATAGGCACTTGTTCAGAGTGGGAAAACACACTGAGTGCATGAAAACCAGCTTTCCTTCAGCGGGAGCGCCATCAGCCTGTTTCTAACGCCTTTTAAGTGCATAAAACAAACGTCTGACAAGGAACATTGATTCTGTGTGAAATGAGTGCATTCGAGCATATGTGACATGAAACAACTTTCTAAGGATGGATTATCAGGTTTTCGAGCTTTTAACACACTTTCATCACATTGCTCATTTTAACTGTCAAAGCACGTCTGAAACGAGTATTCAACATAATACTGTGATTATGCCCTTGTTTCGAGTGGAAAAACACTTTGCGTCACTGAGTGCCTGAAACCAGCTTTCCTTCAGCAGGAGCGCCTTCAGCCTGTTTCTAACGCCTTTTCAGTGCCTAAAGCAAACGTCTAAGGAGCATTGACTCTGTGGGAAATGAGTGCATTCGAGCATATGTGACATGAAACAACTTTCTAAGCCTGGATTTTCATGTTTTCTAGCTTTTAAAACATTTTCATCACATTGGTCATTTTAACTGTAAAAGCACGTCTGAAACGAGTTTTCAACATAATACTGTGATTATGCACTTGTTCAGAGTGGGAAAACACACTGTGTGTCACTGAGTGCATCAAACCAGCTTTCCTTCAGCAGGAGCGCCTTCAGCCTGTTTCCAACGCCTATTCAGTGCATAAAGCAAACGTCTGACAAGGAACATTGATTCTGTGTGAAATGAGTGCATATGTGACATGAAACAACTTTCTAAGGATGGATTATCATGTTTTCGAGCTTTTAACACATTTTCGTCATTTTAACTGTAAAAGCACGTCTGAAACGAGTATTCAACATCGTATTGTGATAGGCACTTGTTCAGAGTGGGAAAACACACTGAGTGCATGAAAACCAGCTTTCCTTCAGCGGGAGCGCCATCAGCCTGTTTCTAACGCCTTTTAAGTGCATAAAACAAAAGTCTGACAAGGAACATTGATTCTGTGTGAAATGAGTGCATTCGAGCATATGGTGACATGAAACAACTTTCTAAGGATGGATTATCAGGTTTTCGAGCTTTTAACACACTTTCATCACATTGCTCATTTTAACTGTCAAAGCACGTCTGAAACGAGTTTTCAACATAATACTGTGATTATGCACTTGTTCAGAGTGGGAAAACACACTGTGTGTCACTGAGTGCATCAAACCAGCTTTCCTTCAGCAGGAGCGCCTTCAGCCTGTTTCCAACGCCTATTCAGTGCATAAAGCAAACGTCTGACAAGGAACATTGATTCTGTGTGAAATGAGTGCATATGTGACATGAAACAACTTTCTAAGGATGGATTATCATGTTTTCGAGCTTTTAACACATTTTCGTCATTTTAACTGTAAAAGCACGTCTGAAACGAGTATTCAACATCGTATTGTGATAGGCACTTGTTCAGAGTGGGAAAACACACTGAGTGCATGAAAACCAGCTTTCCTTCAGCGGGAGCGCCATCAGCCTGTTTCTAACGCCTTTTAAGTGCATAAAACAAACGTCTGACAAGGAACATTGATTCTGTGTGAAATGAGTGCATTCGAGCATATGGTGACATGAAACAACTTTCTAAGGATGGATTATCAGGTTTTCGAGCTTTTAACACACTTTCATCACATTGCTCATTTTAACTGTCAAAGCACGTCTGAAACGAGTTTTCAACATAATACTGTGATTATGCACTTGTTCAGAGTGGGAAAACACACTGTGTCACTGAGTGCATCAAACCAGCTTTCCTTCAGCAGGAGCGCCTTCAGCCTGTTTCCAACGCCTATTCAGTGCATAAAGCAAACGTCTGACAAGGAACATTGATTCTGTGTGAAATGAGTGCATATGTGACATGAAACAACTTTCTAAGGATGGATTATCATGTTTTCGAGCTTTTAACACATTTTCGTCATTTTAACTGTAAAAGCACGTCTGAAACGAGTATTCAACATCGTATTGTGATAGGCACTTGTTCAGAGTGGGAAAACACACTGAGTGCATGAAAACCAGCTTTCCTTCAGCGGGAGCGCCATCAGCCTGTTTCTAACGCCTTTTAAGTGCATAAAACAAACGTCTGACAAGGAACATTGATTCTGTGTGAAATGAGTGCATTCGAGCATATGGTGACATGAAACAACTTTCTAAGGATGGATTATCAGGTTTTCGAGCTTTTAACACACTTTCATCACATTGCTCATTTTAACTGTCAAAGCACGTCTGAAACGAGTTTTCAACATAATACTGTGATTATGCACTTGTTCAGAGTGGGAAAACACACTGTGTGTCACTGAGTGCATCAAACCAGCTTTCCTTCAGCAGGAGCGCCTTCAGCCTGTTTCCAACGCCTATTCAGTGCATAAAGCAAACGTCTGACAAGGAACATTGATTCTGTGTGAAATGAGTGCATATGTGACATGAAACAACTTTCTAAGGATGGATTATCATGTTTTCGAGCTTTTAACACATTTTCGTCATTTTAACTGTAAAAGCACGTCTGAAACGAGTATTCAACATCGTATTGTGATAGGCACTTGTTCAGAGTGGGAAAACACACTGAGTGCATGAAAACCAGCTTTCCTTCAGCGGGAGCGCCATCAGCCTGTTTCTAACGCCTTTTAAGTGCATAAAACAAACGTCTGACAAGGAACATTGATTCTGTGTGAAATGAGTGCATTCGAGCATATGTGACATGAAACAACTTTCTAAGGATGGATTATCAGGTTTTCGAGCTTTTAACACACTTTCATCACATTGCTCATTTTAACTGTCAAAGCACGTCTGAAACGAGTATTCAACATAATACTGTGATTATGCCCTTGTTTCGAGTGGAAAAACACTTTGCGTCACTGAGTGCCTGAAACCAGCTTTCCTTCAGCAGGAGCGCCTTCAGCCTGTTTCTAACGCCTTTTCAGTGCCTAAAGCAAACGTCTAAGGAGCATTGACTCTGTGGGAAATGAGTGCATTCGAGCATATGTGACATGAAACAACTTTCTAAGCCTGGATTTTCATGTTTTCTAGCTTTTAAAACATTTTCATCACATTGGTCATTTTAACTGTAAAAGCACGTCTGAAACGAGTTTTCAACATAATACTGTGATTATGCACTTGTTCAGAGTGGGAAAACACACTGTGTGTCACTGAGTGCATCAAACCAGCTTTCCTTCAGCAGGAGCGCCTTCAGCCTGTTTCCAACGCCTATTCAGTGCATAAAGCAAACGTCTGACAAGGAACATTGATTCTGTGTGAAATGAGTGCATATGTGACATGAAACAACTTTCTAAGGATGGATTATCATGTTTTCGAGCTTTTAACACATTTTCGTCATTTTAACTGTAAAAGCACGTCTGAAACGAGTATTCAACATCGTATTGTGATAGGCACTTGTTCAGAGTGGGAAAACACACTGAGTGCATGAAAACCAGCTTTCCTTCAGCGGGAGCGCCATCAGCCTGTTTCTAACGCCTTTTAAGTGCATAAAACAAACGTCTGACAAGGAACATTGATTCTGTGTGAAATGAGTGCATTCGAGCATATGGTGACATGAAACAACTTTCTAAGGATGGATTATCAGGTTTTCGAGCTTTTAACACACTTTCATCACATTGCTCATTTTAACTGTCAAAGCACGTCTGAAACGAGTTTTCAACATAATACTGTGATTATGCACTTGTTCAGAGTGGGAAAACACACTGTGTCACTGAGTGCATCAAACCAGCTTTCCTTCAGCAGGAGCGCCTTCAGCCTGTTTCCAACGCCTATTCAGTGCATAAAGCAAACGTCTGACAAGGAACATTGATTCTGTGTGAAATGAGTGCATATGTGACATGAAACAACTTTCTAAGGATGGATTATCATGTTTTCGAGCTTTTAACACATTTTCGTCATTTTAACTGTAAAAGCACGTCTGAAACGAGTATTCAACATCGTATTGTGATAGGCACTTGTTCAGAGTGGGAAAACACACTGAGTGCATGAAAACCAGCTTTCCTTCAGCGGGAGCGCCATCAGCCTGTTTCTAACGCCTTTTAAGTGCATAAAACAAACGTCTGACAAGGAACATTGATTCTGTGTGAAATGAGTGCATTCGAGCATATGTGACATGAAACAACTTTCTAAGGATGGATTATCAGGTTTTCGAGCTTTTAACACACTTTCATCACATTGCTCATTTTAACTGTCAAAGCACGTCTGAAACGAGTATTCAACATAATACTGTGATTATGCCCTTGTTTCGAGTGGAAAAACACTTTGCGTCACTGAGTGCCTGAAACCAGCTTTCCTTCAGCAGGAGCGCCTTCAGCCTGTTTCTAACGCCTTTTCAGTGCCTAAAGCAAACGTCTAAGGAGCATTGACTCTGTGGGAAATGAGTGCATTCGAGCATATGTGACATGAAACAACTTTCTAAGCCTGGATTTTCATGTTTTCTAGCTTTTAAAACATTTTCATCACATTGGTCATTTTAACTGTAAAAGCACGTCTGAAACGAGTTTTCAACATAATACTGTGATTATGCACTTGTTCAGAGTGGGAAAACACACTGTGTGTCACTGAGTGCATCAAACCAGCTTTCCTTCAGCAGGAGCGCCTTCAGCCTGTTTCCAACGCCTATTCAGTGCATAAAGCAAACGTCTGACAAGGAACATTGATTCTGTGTGAAATGAGTGCATATGTGACATGAAACAACTTTCTAAGGATGGATTATCATGTTTTCGAGCTTTTAACACATTTTCGTCATTTTAACTGTAAAAGCACGTCTGAAACGAGTATTCAACATCGTATTGTGATAGGCACTTGTTCAGAGTGGGAAAACACACTGAGTGCATGAAAACCAGCTTTCCTTCAGCGGGAGCGCCATCAGCCTGTTTCTAACGCCTTTTAAGTGCATAAAACAAAAGTCTGACAAGGAACATTGATTCTGTGTGAAATGAGTGCATTCGAGCATATGGTGACATGAAACAACTTTCTAAGGATGGATTATCAGGTTTTCGAGCTTTTAACACACTTTCATCACATTGCTCATTTTAACTGTCAAAGCACGTCTGAAACGAGTTTTCAACATAATACTGTGATTATGCACTTGTTCAGAGTGGGAAAACACACTGTGTGTCACTGAGTGCATCAAACCAGCTTTCCTTCAGCAGGAGCGCCTTCAGCCTGTTTCCAACGCCTATTCAGTGCATAAAGCAAACGTCTGACAAGGAACATTGATTCTGTGTGAAATGAGTGCATATGTGACATGAAACAACTTTCTAAGGATGGATTATCATGTTTTCGAGCTTTTAACACATTTTCGTCATTTTAACTGTAAAAGCACGTCTGAAACGAGTATTCAACATCGTATTGTGATAGGCACTTGTTCAGAGTGGGAAAACACACTGAGTGCATGAAAACCAGCTTTCCTTCAGCGGGAGCGCCATCAGCCTGTTTCTAACGCCTTTTAAGTGCATAAAACAAACGTCTGACAAGGAACATTGATTCTGTGTGAAATGAGTGCATTCGAGCATATGTGACATGAAACAACTTTCTAAGGATGGATTATCAGGTTTTCGAGCTTTTAACACACTTTCATCACATTGCTCATTTTAACTGTCAAAACACGTCTGAAACGAGTTTTCAAAATAATACTGTGATTATGCACTTGTTCAGAGTGGGAAAACACACTGTGTGCCACTGAGTGCATCAAACCAGCTTTCCTTCAGCAGGAGCGCCTTCAGCCTGTTTCCAACGCCTATTCAGTGCATAAAGCAAACGTCTGACAAGGAACATTGATTCTGTGTGAAATGAGTGCATATGTGACATGAAACAACTTTCTAAGGATGGATTATCATGTTTTCGAGCTTTTAACACATTTTCGTCATTTTAACTGTAAAAGCACGTCTGAAACGAGTATTCAACATCGTATTGTGATAGGCACTTGTTCAGAGTGGGAAAACACACTGAGTGCATGAAAACCAGCTTTCCTTCAGCGGGAGCGCCATCAGCCTGTTTCTAACGCCTTTTAAGTGCATAAAACAAACGTCTGACAAGGAACATTGATTCTGTGTGAAATGAGTGCATTCGGGCATATGGTGACATGAAACAACTTTCTAAGGATGGATTATCAGGTTTTCGAGCTTTTAACACACTTTCATCACATTGCTCATTTTAACTGTCAAAGCACGTCTGAAACGAGTATTCAACATAATACTGTGATATGCCCTTGTTTCGAGTGGAAAAACACTTTGCGTCACTGAGTGCCTGAAACCAGCTTTCCTTCAGCAGGAGCGCCTTCGGCCTGTTTCTAACGCCTTTTCAGTGCCTAAAGCAAACGTCTGACAAGGAACATTGATTCTGTGTGAAATGAGTGCATTCGAGCATATGGTGACATGAAACAACTTTCTAAGGATGGATTATCAGGTTTTCGAGCTTTTAACACACTTTCATCACATTGCTCATTTTAACTGTCAAAGCACGTCTGAAACGAGTATTCAACATAATACTGTGATATGCCCTTGTTTCGAGTGGAAAAACACTTTGCGTCACTGAGTGCCTGAAACCAGCTTTCCTTCAGCAGGAGCGCCTTCAGCCTGTTTCTAACGCCTTTTCAGTGCCTAAAGCAAACGTCTAAGGAACATTGACTCTGTGGGAAATGAGTGCATTCGAGCATATGTGACATGAAACAACTTTCTAAGCCTGGATTTTCATGTTTTCTAGCTTTTAAAACATTTTCATCACATTGGTCATTTTAACTGTAAAAGCACGTCTGAAACGAGTTTTCAACATAATACTGTGATTATGCACTTGTTCAGAGTGGGAAAACACACTGTGTGTCACTGAGTGCATCAAACCAGCTTTCCTTCAGCAGGAGCGCCTTCAGCCTGTTTCCAACGCCTATTCAGTGCATAAAGCAAACGTCTGACAAGGAACATTGATTCTGTGTGAAATGAGTGCATATGTGACATGAAACAACTTTCTAAGGATGGATTATCATGTTTTCGAGCTTTTAACACATTTTCGTCATTTTAACTGTAAAAGCACGTCTGAAACGAGTATTCAACATCGTATTGTGATAGGCACTTGTTCAGAGTGGGAAAACACACTGAGTGCATGAAAACCAGCTTTCCTTCAGCGGGAGCGCCATCAGCCTGTTTCTAACGCCTTTTAAGTGCATAAAACAAACGTCTGACAAGGAACATTGATTCTGTGTGAAATGAGTGCATTCGAGCATATGTGACATGAAACAACTTTCTAAGGATGGATTATCAGGTTTTCGAGCTTTTAACACACTTTCATCACATTGCTCATTTTAACTGTCAAAGCACGTCTGAAACGAGTATTCAACATAATACTGTGATTATGCCCTTGTTTCGAGTGGAAAAACACTTTGCGTCACTGAGTGCCTGAAACCAGCTTTCCTTCAGCAGGAGCGCCTTCAGCCTGTTTCTAACGCCTTTTCAGTGCCTAAAGCAAACGTCTAAGGAGCATTGACTCTGTGGGAAATGAGTGCATTCGAGCATATGTGACATGAAACAACTTTCTAAGCCTGGATTTTCATGTTTTCTAGCTTTTAAAACATTTTCATCACATTGGTCATTTTAACTGTAAAAGCACGTCTGAAACGAGTTTTCAACATAATACTGTGATTATGCACTTGTTCAGAGTGGGAAAACACACTGTGTGTCACTGAGTGCATCAAACCAGCTTTCCTTCAGCAGGAGCGCCTTCAGCCTGTTTCCAACGCCTATTCAGTGCATAAAGCAAACGTCTGACAAGGAACATTGATTCTGTGTGAAATGAGTGCATATGTGACATGAAACAACTTTCTAAGGATGGATTATCATGTTTTCGAGCTTTTAACACATTTTCGTCATTTTAACTGTAAAAGCACGTCTGAAACGAGTATTCAACATCGTATTGTGATAGGCACTTGTTCAGAGTGGGAAAACACACTGAGTGCATGAAAACCAGCTTTCCTTCAGCGGGAGCGCCATCAGCCTGTTTCTAACGCCTTTTAAGTGCATAAAACAAACGTCTGACAAGGAACATTGATTCTGTGTGAAATGAGTGCATTCGAGCATATGGTGACATGAAACAACTTTCTAAGGATGGATTATCAGGTTTTCGAGCTTTTAACACACTTTCATCACATTGCTCATTTTAACTGTCAAAGCACGTCTGAAACGAGTTTTCAACATAATACTGTGATTATGCACTTGTTCAGAGTGGGAAAACACACTGTGTGTCACTGAGTGCATCAAACCAGCTTTCCTTCAGCAGGAGCGCCTTCAGCCTGTTTCCAACGCCTATTCAGTGCATAAAGCAAACGTCTGACAAGGAACATTGATTCTGTGTGAAATGAGTGCATATGTGACATGAAACAACTTTCTAAGGATGGATTATCATGTTTTCGAGCTTTTAACACATTTTCGTCATTTTAACTGTAAAAGCACGTCTGAAACGAGTATTCAACATCGTATTGTGATAGGCACTTGTTCAGAGTGGGAAAACACACTGAGTGCATGAAAACCAGCTTTCCTTCAGCGGGAGCGCCATCAGCCTGTTTCTAACGCCTTTTAAGTGCATAAAACAAACGTCTGACAAGGAACATTGATTCTGTGTGAAATGAGTGCATTCGAGCATATGTGACATGAAACAACTTTCTAAGGATGGATTATCAGGTTTTCGAGCTTTTAACACACTTTCATCACATTGCTCATTTTAACTGTCAAAGCACGTCTGAAACGAGTATTCAACATAATACTGTGATTATGCCCTTGTTTCGAGTGGAAAAACACTTTGCGTCACTGAGTGCCTGAAACCAGCTTTCCTTCAGCAGGAGCGCCTTCAGCCTGTTTCTAACGCCTTTTCAGTGCCTAAAGCAAACGTCTAAGGAGCATTGACTCTGTGGGAAATGAGTGCATTCGAGCATATGTGACATGAAACAACTTTCTAAGCCTGGATTTTCATGTTTTCTAGCTTTTAAAACATTTTCATCACATTGGTCATTTTAACTGTAAAAGCACGTCTGAAACGAGTTTTCAACATAATACTGTGATTATGCACTTGTTCAGAGTGGGAAAACACACTGTGTGTCACTGAGTGCATCAAACCAGCTTTCCTTCAGCAGGAGCGCCTTCAGCCTGTTTCCAACGCCTATTCAGTGCATAAAGCAAACGTCTGACAAGGAACATTGATTCTGTGTGAAATGAGTGCATATGTGACATGAAACAACTTTCTAAGGATGGATTATCATGTTTTCGAGCTTTTAACACATTTTCGTCATTTTAACTGTAAAAGCACGTCTGAAACGAGTATTCAACATCGTATTGTGATAGGCACTTGTTCAGAGTGGGAAAACACACTGAGTGCATGAAAACCAGCTTTCCTTCAGCGGGAGCGCCATCAGCCTGTTTCTAACGCCTTTTAAGTGCATAAAACAAAAGTCTGACAAGGAACATTGATTCTGTGTGAAATGAGTGCATTCGAGCATATGGTGACATGAAACAACTTTCTAAGGATGGATTATCAGGTTTTCGAGCTTTTAACACACTTTCATCACATTGCTCATTTTAACTGTCAAAGCACGTCTGAAACGAGTTTTCAACATAATACTGTGATTATGCACTTGTTCAGAGTGGGAAAACACACTGTGTGTCACTGAGTGCATCAAACCAGCTTTCCTTCAGCAGGAGCGCCTTCAGCCTGTTTCCAACGCCTATTCAGTGCATAAAGCAAACGTCTGACAAGGAACATTGATTCTGTGTGAAATGAGTGCATATGTGACATGAAACAACTTTCTAAGGATGGATTATCATGTTTTCGAGCTTTTAACACACTTTCATCACATTGCTCATTTTAACTGTCAAAACACGTCTGAAACGAGTATTCAACATCGTATTGTGATAGGCACTTGTTCAGAGTGGGAAAACACACTGAGTGCATGAAAACCAGCTTTCCTTCAGCGGGAGCGCCATCAGCCTGTTTCTAACGCCTTTTAAGTGCATAAAACAAACGTCTGACAAGGAACATTGATTCTGTGTGAAATGAGTGCATTCGAGCATATGTGACATGAAACAACTTTCTAAGGATGGATTATCAGGTTTTCGAGCTTTTAACACACTTTCATCACATTGCTCATTTTAACTGTCAAAACACGTCTGAAACGAGTTTTCAAAATAATACTGTGATTATGCACTTGTTCAGAGTGGGAAAACACACTGTGTGCCACTGAGTGCATCAAACCAGCTTTCCTTCAGCAGGAGCGCCTTCAGCCTGTTTCCAACGCCTATTCAGTGCATAAAGCAAACGTCTGACAAGGAACATTGATTCTGTGTGAAATGAGTGCATATGTGACATGAAACAACTTTCTAAGGATGGATTATCATGTTTTCGAGCTTTTAACACATTTTCGTCATTTTAACTGTAAAAGCACGTCTGAAACGAGTATTCAACATCGTATTGTGATAGGCACTTGTTCAGAGTGGGAAAACACACTGAGTGCATGAAAACCAGCTTTCCTTCAGCGGGAGCGCCATCAGCCTGTTTCTAACGCCTTTTAAGTGCATAAAACAAACGTCTGACAAGGAACATTGATTCTGTGTGAAATGAGTGCATTCGGGCATATGGTGACATGAAACAACTTTCTAAGGATGGATTATCAGGTTTTCGAGCTTTTAACACACTTTCATCACATTGCTCATTTTAACTGTCAAAGCACGTCTGAAACGAGTATTCAACATAATACTGTGATATGCCCTTGTTTCGAGTGGAAAAACACTTTGCGTCACTGAGTGCCTGAAACCAGCTTTCCTTCAGCAGGAGCGCCTTCGGCCTGTTTCTAACGCCTTTTCAGTGCCTAAAGCAAACGTCTGACAAGGAACATTGATTCTGTGTGAAATGAGTGCATTCGAGCATATGGTGACATGAAACAACTTTCTAAGGATGGATTATCAGGTTTTCGAGCTTTTAACACACTTTCATCACATTGCTCATTTTAACTGTCAAAGCACGTCTGAAACGAGTATTCAACATAATACTGTGATATGCCCTTGTTTCGAGTGGAAAAACACTTTGCGTCACTGAGTGCCTGAAACCAGCTTTCCTTCAGCAGGAGCGCCTTCAGCCTGTTTCTAACGCCTTTTCAGTGCCTAAAGCAAACGTCTAAGGAACATTGACTCTGTGGGAAATGAGTGCATTCGAGCATATGTGACATGAAACAACTTTCTAAGCCTGGATTTTCATGTTTTCTAGCTTTTAAAACATTTTCATCACATTGGTCATTTTAACTGTAAAAGCACGTCTGAAACGAGTTTTCAACATAATACTGTGATTATGCACTTGTTCAGAGTGGGAAAACACACTGTGTGTCACTGAGTGCATCAAACCAGCTTTCCTTCAGCAGGAGCGCCTTCAGCCTGTTTCCAACGCCTATTCAGTGCATAAAGCAAACGTCTGACAAGGAACATTGATTCTGTGTGAAATGAGTGCATATGTGACATGAAACAACTTTCTAAGGATGGATTATCATGTTTTCGAGCTTTTAACACATTTTCGTCATTTTAACTGTAAAAGCACGTCTGAAACGAGTATTCAACATCGTATTGTGATAGGCACTTGTTCAGAGTGGGAAAACACACTGAGTGCATGAAAACCAGCTTTCCTTCAGCGGGAGCGCCATCAGCCTGTTTCTAACGCCTTTTAAGTGCATAAAACAAACGTCTGACAAGGAACATTGATTCTGTGTGAAATGAGTGCATTCGAGCATATGGTGACATGAAACAACTTTCTAAGGATGGATTATCAGGTTTTCGAGCTTTTAACACACTTTCATCACATTGCTCATTTTAACTGTCAAAGCACGTCTGAAACGAGTTTTCAACATAATACTGTGATTATGCACTTGTTCAGAGTGGGAAAACACACTGTCACTGAGTGCATCAAACCAGCTTTCCTTCAGCAGGAGCGCCTTCAGCCTGTTTCCAACGCCTATTCAGTGCATAAAGCAAACGTCTGACAAGGAACATTGATTCTGTGTGAAATGAGTGCATATGTGACATGAAACAACTTTCTAAGGATGGATTATCATGTTTTCGAGCTTTTAACACATTTTCGTCATTTTAACTGTAAAAGCACGTCTGAAACGAGTATTCAACATCGTATTGTGATAGGCACTTGTTCAGAGTGGGAAAACACACTGAGTGCATGAAAACCAGCTTTCCTTCAGCGGGAGCGCCATCAGCCTGTTTCTAACGCCTTTTAAGTGCATAAAACAAACGTCTGACAAGGAACATTGATTCTGTGTGAAATGAGTGCATTCGAGCATATGTGACATGAAACAACTTTCTAAGGATGGATTATCAGGTTTTCGAGCTTTTAACACACTTTCATCACATTGCTCATTTTAACTGTCAAAGCACGTCTGAAACGAGTATTCAACATAATACTGTGATTATGCCCTTGTTTCGAGTGGAAAAACACTTTGCGTCACTGAGTGCCTGAAACCAGCTTTCCTTCAGCAGGAGCGCCTTCAGCCTGTTTCTAACGCCTTTTCAGTGCCTAAAGCAAACGTCTAAGGAGCATTGACTCTGTGGGAAATGAGTGCATTCGAGCATATGTGACATGAAACAACTTTCTAAGCCTGGATTTTCATGTTTTCTAGCTTTTAAAACATTTTCATCACATTGGTCATTTTAACTGTAAAAGCACGTCTGAAACGAGTTTTCAACATAATACTGTGATTATGCACTTGTTCAGAGTGGGAAAACACACTGTGTGTCACTGAGTGCATCAAACCAGCTTTCCTTCAGCAGGAGCGCCTTCAGCCTGTTTCCAACGCCTATTCAGTGCATAAAGCAAACGTCTGACAAGGAACATTGATTCTGTGTGAAATGAGTGCATATGTGACATGAAACAACTTTCTAAGGATGGATTATCATGTTTTCGAGCTTTTAACACATTTTCGTCATTTTAACTGTAAAAGCACGTCTGAAACGAGTATTCAACATCGTATTGTGATAGGCACTTGTTCAGAGTGGGAAAACACACTGAGTGCATGAAAACCAGCTTTCCTTCAGCGGGAGCGCCATCAGCCTGTTTCTAACGCCTTTTAAGTGCATAAAACAAAAGTCTGACAAGGAACATTGATTCTGTGTGAAATGAGTGCATTCGAGCATATGGTGACATGAAACAACTTTCTAAGGATGGATTATCAGGTTTTCGAGCTTTTAACACACTTTCATCACATTGCTCATTTTAACTGTCAAAGCACGTCTGAAACGAGTTTTCAACATAATACTGTGATTATGCACTTGTTCAGAGTGGGAAAACACACTGTGTGTCACTGAGTGCATCAAACCAGCTTTCCTTCAGCAGGAGCGCCTTCAGCCTGTTTCCAACGCCTATTCAGTGCATAAAGCAAACGTCTGACAAGGAACATTGATTCTGTGTGAAATGAGTGCATATGTGACATGAAACAACTTTCTAAGGATGGATTATCATGTTTTCGAGCTTTTAACACATTTTCGTCATTTTAACTGTAAAAGCACGTCTGAAACGAGTATTCAACATCGTATTGTGATAGGCACTTGTTCAGAGTGGGAAAACACACTGAGTGCATGAAAACCAGCTTTCCTTCAGCGGGAGCGCCATCAGCCTGTTTCTAACGCCTTTTAAGTGCATAAAACAAACGTCTGACAAGGAACATTGATTCTGTGTGAAATGAGTGCATTCGAGCATATGGTGACATGAAACAACTTTCTAAGGATGGATTATCAGGTTTTCGAGCTTTTAACACACTTTCATCACATTGCTCATTTTAACTGTCAAAGCACGTCTGAAACGAGTTTTCAACATAATACTGTGATTATGCACTTGTTCAGAGTGGGAAAACACACTGTGTGTCACTGAGTGCATCAAACCAGCTTTCCTTCAGCAGGAGCGCCTTCAGCCTGTTTCCAACGCCTATTCAGTGCATAAAGCAAACGTCTGACAAGGAACATTGATTTTGTGTGAAATGAGTGCATATGTGACATGAAACAACTTTCTAAGGATGGATTATCATGTTTTCGAGCTTTTAACACATTTTCGTCATTTTAACTGTAAAAGCACGTCTGAAACGAGTATTCAACATCGTATTGTGATAGGCACTTGTTCAGAGTGGGAAAACACACTGAGTGCATGAAAACCAGCTTTCCTTCAGCGGGAGCGCCATCAGCCTGTTTCTAACGCCTTTTAAGTGCATAAAACAAACGTCTGACAAGGAACATTGATTCTGTGTGAAATGAGTGCATTCGGGCATATGGTGACATGAAACAACTTTCTAAGGATGGATTATCAGGTTTTCGAGCTTTTAACACACTTTCATCACATTGCTCATTTTAACTGTCAAAGCACGTCTGAAACGAGTATTCAACATAATACTGTGATATGCCCTTGTTTCGAGTGGAAAAACACTTTGCGTCACTGAGTGCCTGAAACCAGCTTTCCTTCAGCAGGAGCGCCTTCAGCCTGTTTCTAACGCCTTTTCAGTGCCTAAAGCAAACGTCTGACAAGGAACATTGATTCTGTGTGAAATGAGTGCATTCGGGCATATGGTGACATGAAACAACTTTCTAAGGATGGATTATCAGGTTTTCGAGCTTTTAACACACTTTCATCACATTGCTCATTTTAACTGTCAAAGCACGTCTGAAACGAGTATTCAACATAATACTGTGATATGCCCTTGTTTCGAGTGGAAAAACACTTTGCGTCACTGAGTGCCTGAAACCAGCTTTCCTTCAGCAGGAGCGCCTTCAGCCTGTTTCTAACGCCTTTTCAGTGCCTAAAGCAAACGTCTGACAAGGAACATTGATTCTGTGTGAAATGAGTGCATTCGAGCATATGGTGACATGAAACAACTTTCTAAGGATGGATTATCAGGTTTTCGAGCTTTTAACACACTTTCATCACATTGCTCATTTTAACTGTCAAAGCACGTCTGAAACGAGTATTCAACATAATACTGTGATATGCCCTTGTTTCGAGTGGAAAAACACTTTGCGTCACTGAGTGCCTGAAACCAGCTTTCCTTCAGCAGGAGCGCCTTCAGCCTGTTTCTAACGCCTTTTCAGTGCCTAAAGCAAACGTCTAAGGAACATTGACTCTGTGGGAAATGAGTGCATTCGAGCATATGTGACATGAAACAACTTTCTAAGCCTGGATTTTCATGTTTTCTAGCTTTTAAAACATTTTCATCACATTGGTCATTTTAACTGTAAAAGCACGTCTGAAACGAGTTTTCAACATAATACTGTGATTATGCACTTGTTCAGAGTGGGAAAACACACTGTGTGTCACTGAGTGCATCAAACCAGCTTTCCTTCAGCAGGAGCGCCTTCAGCCTGTTTCCAACGCCTATTCAGTGCATAAAGCAAACGTCTGACAAGGAACATTGATTCTGTGTGAAATGAGTGCATATGTGACATGAAACAACTTTCTAAGGATGGATTATCATGTTTTCGAGCTTTTAACACATTTTCGTCATTTTAACTGTAAAAGCACGTCTGAAACGAGTATTCAACATCGTATTGTGATAGGCACTTGTTCAGAGTGGGAAAACACACTGAGTGCATGAAAACCAGCTTTCCTTCAGCGGGAGCGCCATCAGCCTGTTTCTAACGCCTTTTAAGTGCATAAAACAAACGTCTGACAAGGAACATTGATTCTGTGTGAAATGAGTGCATTCGAGCATATGGTGACATGAAACAACTTTCTAAGGATGGATTATCAGGTTTTCGAGCTTTTAACACACTTTCATCACATTGCTCATTTTAACTGTCAAAGCACGTCTGAAACGAGTTTTCAACATAATACTGTGATTATGCACTTGTTCAGAGTGGGAAAACACACTGTCACTGAGTGCATCAAACCAGCTTTCCTTCAGCAGGAGCGCCTTCAGCCTGTTTCCAACGCCTATTCAGTGCATAAAGCAAACGTCTGACAAGGAACATTGATTCTGTGTGAAATGAGTGCATATGTGACATGAAACAACTTTCTAAGGATGGATTATCATGTTTTCGAGCTTTTAACACATTTTCGTCATTTTAACTGTAAAAGCACGTCTGAAACGAGTATTCAACATCGTATTGTGATAGGCACTTGTTCAGAGTGGGAAAACACACTGAGTGCATGAAAACCAGCTTTCCTTCAGCGGGAGCGCCATCAGCCTGTTTCTAACGCCTTTTAAGTGCATAAAACAAACGTCTGACAAGGAACATTGATTCTGTGTGAAATGAGTGCATTCGAGCATATGTGACATGAAACAACTTTCTAAGGATGGATTATCAGGTTTTCGAGCTTTTAACACACTTTCATCACATTGCTCATTTTAACTGTCAAAGCACGTCTGAAACGAGTATTCAACATAATACTGTGATTATGCCCTTGTTTCGAGTGGAAAAACACTTTGCGTCACTGAGTGCCTGAAACCAGCTTTCCTTCAGCAGGAGCGCCTTCAGCCTGTTTCTAACGCCTTTTCAGTGCCTAAAGCAAACGTCTAAGGAGCATTGACTCTGTGGGAAATGAGTGCATTCGAGCATATGTGACATGAAACAACTTTCTAAGCCTGGATTTTCATGTTTTCTAGCTTTTAAAACATTTTCATCACATTGGTCATTTTAACTGTAAAAGCACGTCTGAAACGAGTTTTCAACATAATACTGTGATTATGCACTTGTTCAGAGTGGGAAAACACACTGTGTGTCACTGAGTGCATCAAACCAGCTTTCCTTCAGCAGGAGCGCCTTCAGCCTGTTTCCAACGCCTATTCAGTGCATAAAGCAAACGTCTGACAAGGAACATTGATTCTGTGTGAAATGAGTGCATATGTGACATGAAACAACTTTCTAAGGATGGATTATCATGTTTTCGAGCTTTTAACACATTTTCGTCATTTTAACTGTAAAAGCACGTCTGAAACGAGTATTCAACATCGTATTGTGATAGGCACTTGTTCAGAGTGGGAAAACACACTGAGTGCATGAAAACCAGCTTTCCTTCAGCGGGAGCGCCATCAGCCTGTTTCTAACGCCTTTTAAGTGCATAAAACAAAAGTCTGACAAGGAACATTGATTCTGTGTGAAATGAGTGCATTCGAGCATATGGTGACATGAAACAACTTTCTAAGGATGGATTATCAGGTTTTCGAGCTTTTAACACACTTTCATCACATTGCTCATTTTAACTGTCAAAGCACGTCTGAAACGAGTTTTCAACATAATACTGTGATTATGCACTTGTTCAGAGTGGGAAAACACACTGTGTGTCACTGAGTGCATCAAACCAGCTTTCCTTCAGCAGGAGCGCCTTCAGCCTGTTTCCAACGCCTATTCAGTGCATAAAGCAAACGTCTGACAAGGAACATTGATTCTGTGTGAAATGAGTGCATATGTGACATGAAACAACTTTCTAAGGATGGATTATCATGTTTTCGAGCTTTTAACACATTTTCGTCATTTTAACTGTAAAAGCACGTCTGAAACGAGTATTCAACATCGTATTGTGATAGGCACTTGTTCAGAGTGGGAAAACACACTGAGTGCATGAAAACCAGCTTTCCTTCAGCGGGAGCGCCATCAGCCTGTTTCTAACGCCTTTTAAGTGCATAAAACAAAAGTCTGACAAGGAACATTGATTCTGTGTGAAATGAGTGCATTCGAGCATATGGTGACATGAAACAACTTTCTAAGGATGGATTATCAGGTTTTCGAGCTTTTAACACACTTTCATCACGTTGCTCATTTTAACTGTCAAAGCACGTCTGAAACGAGTTTTCAACATAATACTGTGATTATGCACTTGTTCAGAGTGGGAAAACACACTGTGTGTCACTGAGTGCATCAAACCAGCTTTCCTTCAGCAGGAGCGCCTTCAGCCTGTTTCCAACGCCTATTCAGTGCATAAAGCAAACGTCTGACAAGGAACATTGATTCTGTGTGAAATGAGTGCATATGTGACATGAAACAACTTTCTAAGGATGGATTATCATGTTTTCGAGCTTTTAACACATTTTCGTCATTTTAACTGTAAAAGCACGTCTGAAACGAGTATTCAACATCGTATTGTGATAGGCACTTGTTCAGAGTGGGAAAACACACTGAGTGCATGAAAACCAGCTTTCCTTCAGCGGGAGCGCCATCAGCCTGTTTCTAACGCCTTTTAAGTGCATAAAACAAACGTCTGACAAGGAACATTGATTCTGTGTGAAATGAGTGCATTCGAGCATATGTGACATGAAACAACTTTCTAAGGATGGATTATCAGGTTTTCGAGCTTTTAACACACTTTCATCACATTGCTCATTTTAACTGTCAAAACACGTCTGAAACGAGTTTTCAAAATAATACTGTGATTATGCACTTGTTCAGAGTGGGAAAACACACTGTGTGCCACTGAGTGCATCAAACCAGCTTTCCTTCAGCAGGAGCGCCTTCAGCCTGTTTCCAACGCCTATTCAGTGCATAAAGCAAACGTCTGACAAGGAACATTGATTCTGTGTGAAATGAGTGCATATGTGACATGAAACAACTTTCTAAGGATGGATTATCATGTTTTCGAGCTTTTAACACATTTTCGTCATTTTAACTGTAAAAGCACGTCTGAAACGAGTATTCAACATCGTATTGTGATAGGCACTTGTTCAGAGTGGGAAAACACACTGAGTGCATGAAAACCAGCTTTCCTTCAGCGGGAGCGCCATCAGCCTGTTTCTAACGCCTTTTAAGTGCATAAAACAAACGTCTGACAAGGAACATTGATTCTGTGTGAAATGAGTGCATTCGGGCATATGGTGACATGAAACAACTTTCTAAGGATGGATTATCAGGTTTTCGAGCTTTTAACACACTTTCATCACATTGCTCATTTTAACTGTCAAAGCACGTCTGAAACGAGTATTCAACATAATACTGTGATATGCCCTTGTTTCGAGTGGAAAAACACTTTGCGTCACTGAGTGCCTGAAACCAGCTTTCCTTCAGCAGGAGCGCCTTCAGCCTGTTTCTAACGCCTTTTAAGTGCATAAAACAAACGTCTGACAAGGAACATTGATTCTGTGTGAAATGAGTGCATTCGAGCATATGTGACATGAAACAACTTTCTAAGGATGGATTATCAGGTTTTCGAGCTTTTAACACACTTTCATCACATTGCTCATTTTAACTGTCAAAACACGTCTGAAACGAGTTTTCAAAATAATACTGTGATTATGCACTTGTTCAGAGTGGGAAAACACACTGTGTGCCACTGAGTGCATCAAACCAGCTTTCCTTCAGCAGGAGCGCCTTCAGCCTGTTTCCAACGCCTATTCAGTGCATAAAGCAAACGTCTGACAAGGAACATTGATTCTGTGTGAAATGAGTGCATATGTGACATGAAACAACTTTCTAAGGATGGATTATCATGTTTTCGAGCTTTTAACACATTTTCGTCATTTTAACTGTAAAAGCACGTCTGAAACGAGTATTCAACATCGTATTGTGATAGGCACTTGTTCAGAGTGGGAAAACACACTGAGTGCATGAAAACCAGCTTTCCTTCAGCGGGAGCGCCATCAGCCTGTTTCTAACGCCTTTTAAGTGCATAAAACAAACGTCTGACAAGGAACATTGATTCTGTGTGAAATGAGTGCATTCGGGCATATGGTGACATGAAACAACTTTCTAAGGATGGATTATCAGGTTTTCGAGCTTTTAACACACTTTCATCACATTGCTCATTTTAACTGTCAAAGCACGTCTGAAACGAGTATTCAACATAATACTGTGATATGCCCTTGTTTCGAGTGGAAAAACACTTTGCGTCACTGAGTGCCTGAAACCAGCTTTCCTTCAGCAGGAGCGCCTTCAGCCTGTTTCTAACGCCTTTTCAGTGCCTAAAGCAAACGTCTGACAAGGAACATTGATTCTGTGTGAAATGAGTGCATTCGAGCATATGGTGACATGAAACAACTTTCTAAGGATGGATTATCAGGTTTTCGAGCTTTTAACACACTTTCATCACATTGCTCATTTTAACTGTCAAAGCACGTCTGAAACGAGTATTCAACATAATACTGTGATATGCCCTTGTTTCGAGTGGAAAAACACTTTGCGTCACTGAGTGCCTGAAACCAGCTTTCCTTCAGCAGGAGCGCCTTCAGCCTGTTTCTAACGCCTTTTCAGTGCCTAAAGCAAACGTCTAAGGAACATTGACTCTGTGGGAAATGAGTGCATTCGAGCATATGTGACATGAAACAACTTTCTAAGCCTGGATTTTCATGTTTTCTAGCTTTTAAAACATTTTCATCACATTGGTCATTTTAACTGTAAAAGCACGTCTGAAACGAGTTTTCAACATAATACTGTGATTATGCACTTGTTCAGAGTGGGAAAACACACTGTGTGTCACTGAGTGCATCAAACCAGCTTTCCTTCAGCAGGAGCGCCTTCAGCCTGTTTCCAACGCCTATTCAGTGCATAAAGCAAACGTCTGACAAGGAACATTGATTCTGTGTGAAATGAGTGCATATGTGACATGAAACAACTTTCTAAGGATGGATTATCATGTTTTCGAGCTTTTAACACATTTTCGTCATTTTAACTGTAAAAGCACGTCTGAAACGAGTATTCAACATCGTATTGTGATAGGCACTTGTTCAGAGTGGGAAAACACACTGAGTGCATGAAAACCAGCTTTCCTTCAGCGGGAGCGCCATCAGCCTGTTTCTAACGCCTTTTAAGTGCATAAAACAAAAGTCTGACAAGGAACATTGATTCTGTGTGAAATGAGTGCATTCGAGCATATGGTGACATGAAACAACTTTCTAAGGATGGATTATCAGGTTTTCGAGCTTTTAACACACTTTCATCACGTTGCTCATTTTAACTGTCAAAGCACGTCTGAAACGAGTTTTCAACATAATACTGTGATTATGCACTTGTTCAGAGTGGGAAAACACACTGTGTGTCACTGAGTGCATCAAACCAGCTTTCCTTCAGCAGGAGCGCCTTCAGCCTGTTTCCAACGCCTATTCAGTGCATAAAGCAAACGTCTGACAAGGAACATTGATTCTGTGTGAAATGAGTGCATATGTGACATGAAACAACTTTCTAAGGATGGATTATCATGTTTTCGAGCTTTTAACACATTTTCGTCATTTTAACTGTAAAAGCACGTCTGAAACGAGTATTCAACATCGTATTGTGATAGGCACTTGTTCAGAGTGGGAAAACACACTGAGTGCATGAAAACCAGCTTTCCTTCAGCGGGAGCGCCATCAGCCTGTTTCTAACGCCTTTTAAGTGCATAAAACAAACGTCTGACAAGGAACATTGATTCTGTGTGAAATGAGTGCATTCGAGCATATGTGACATGAAACAACTTTCTAAGGATGGATTATCAGGTTTTCGAGCTTTTAACACACTTTCATCACATTGCTCATTTTAACTGTCAAAACACGTCTGAAACGAGTTTTCAAAATAATACTGTGATTATGCACTTGTTCAGAGTGGGAAAACACACTGTGTGCCACTGAGTGCATCAAACCAGCTTTCCTTCAGCAGGAGCGCCTTCAGCCTGTTTCCAACGCCTATTCAGTGCATAAAGCAAACGTCTGACAAGGAACATTGATTCTGTGTGAAATGAGTGCATATGTGACATGAAACAACTTTCTAAGGATGGATTATCATGTTTTCGAGCTTTTAACACATTTTCGTCATTTTAACTGTAAAAGCACGTCTGAAACGAGTATTCAACATCGTATTGTGATAGGCACTTGTTCAGAGTGGGAAAACACACTGAGTGCATGAAAACCAGCTTTCCTTCAGCGGGAGCGCCATCAGCCTGTTTCTAACGCCTTTTAAGTGCATAAAACAAACGTCTGACAAGGAACATTGATTCTGTGTGAAATGAGTGCATTCGGGCATATGGTGACATGAAACAACTTTCTAAGGATGGATTATCAGGTTTTCGAGCTTTTAACACACTTTCATCACATTGCTCATTTTAACTGTCAAAGCACGTCTGAAACGAGTATTCAACATAATACTGTGATATGCCCTTGTTTCGAGTGGAAAAACACTTTGCGTCACTGAGTGCCTGAAACCAGCTTTCCTTCAGCAGGAGCGCCTTCAGCCTGTTTCTAACGCCTTTTAAGTGCATAAAACAAACGTCTGACAAGGAACATTGATTCTGTGTGAAATGAGTGCATTCGAGCATATGTGACATGAAACAACTTTCTAAGGATGGATTATCAGGTTTTCGAGCTTTTAACACACTTTCATCACATTGCTCATTTTAACTGTCAAAACACGTCTGAAACGAGTTTTCAAAATAATACTGTGATTATGCACTTGTTCAGAGTGGGAAAACACACTGTGTGCCACTGAGTGCATCAAACCAGCTTTCCTTCAGCAGGAGCGCCTTCAGCCTGTTTCCAACGCCTATTCAGTGCATAAAGCAAACGTCTGACAAGGAACATTGATTCTGTGTGAAATGAGTGCATATGTGACATGAAACAACTTTCTAAGGATGGATTATCATGTTTTCGAGCTTTTAACACATTTTCGTCATTTTAACTGTAAAAGCACGTCTGAAACGAGTATTCAACATCGTATTGTGATAGGCACTTGTTCAGAGTGGGAAAACACACTGAGTGCATGAAAACCAGCTTTCCTTCAGCGGGAGCGCCATCAGCCTGTTTCTAACGCCTTTTAAGTGCATAAAACAAACGTCTGACAAGGAACATTGATTCTGTGTGAAATGAGTGCATTCGGGCATATGGTGACATGAAACAACTTTCTAAGGATGGATTATCAGGTTTTCGAGCTTTTAACACACTTTCATCACATTGCTCATTTTAACTGTCAAAGCACGTCTGAAACGAGTATTCAACATAATACTGTGATATGCCCTTGTTTCGAGTGGAAAAACACTTTGCGTCACTGAGTGCCTGAAACCAGCTTTCCTTCAGCAGGAGCGCCTTCAGCCTGTTTCTAACGCCTTTTCAGTGCCTAAAGCAAACGTCTGACAAGGAACATTGATTCTGTGTGAAATGAGTGCATTCGAGCATATGGTGACATGAAACAACTTTCTAAGGATGGATTATCAGGTTTTCGAGCTTTTAACACACTTTCATCACATTGCTCATTTTAACTGTCAAAGCACGTCTGAAACGAGTATTCAACATAATACTGTGATATGCCCTTGTTTCGAGTGGAAAAACACTTTGCGTCACTGAGTGCCTGAAACCAGCTTTCCTTCAGCAGGAGCGCCTTCAGCCTGTTTCTAACGCCTTTTCAGTGCCTAAAGCAAACGTCTAAGGAACATTGACTCTGTGGGAAATGAGTGCATTCGAGCATATGTGACATGAAACAACTTTCTAAGCCTGGATTTTCATGTTTTCTAGCTTTTAAAACATTTTCATCACATTGGTCATTTTAACTGTAAAAGCACGTCTGAAACGAGTTTTCAACATAATACTGTGATTATGCACTTGTTCAGAGTGGGAAAACACACTGTGTGTCACTGAGTGCATCAAACCAGCTTTCCTTCAGCAGGAGCGCCTTCAGCCTGTTTCCAACGCCTATTCAGTGCATAAAGCAAACGTCTGACAAGGAACATTGATTCTGTGTGAAATGAGTGCATATGTGACATGAAACAACTTTCTAAGGATGGATTATCATGTTTTCGAGCTTTTAACACATTTTCGTCATTTTAACTGTAAAAGCACGTCTGAAACGAGTATTCAACATCGTATTGTGATAGGCACTTGTTCAGAGTGGGAAAACACACTGAGTGCATGAAAACCAGCTTTCCTTCAGCGGGAGCGCCATCAGCCTGTTTCTAACGCCTTTTAAGTGCATAAAACAAACGTCTGACAAGGAACATTGATTCTGTGTGAAATGAGTGCATTCGAGCATATGGTGACATGAAACAACTTTCTAAGGATGGATTATCAGGTTTTCGAGCTTTTAACACACTTTCATCACATTGCTCATTTTAACTGTCAAAGCACGTCTGAAACGAGTTTTCAACATAATACTGTGATTATGCACTTGTTCAGAGTGGGAAAACACACTGTGTCACTGAGTGCATCAAACCAGCTTTCCTTCAGCAGGAGCGCCTTCAGCCTGTTTCCAACGCCTATTCAGTGCATAAAGCAAACGTCTGACAAGGAACATTGATTCTGTGTGAAATGAGTGCATATGTGACATGAAACAACTTTCTAAGGATGGATTATCATGTTTTCGAGCTTTTAACACATTTTCGTCATTTTAACTGTAAAAGCACGTCTGAAACGAGTATTCAACATCGTATTGTGATAGGCACTTGTTCAGAGTGGGAAAACACACTGAGTGCATGAAAACCAGCTTTCCTTCAGCGGGAGCGCCATCAGCCTGTTTCTAACGCCTTTTAAGTGCATAAAACAAACGTCTGACAAGGAACATTGATTCTGTGTGAAATGAGTGCATTCGAGCATATGTGACATGAAACAACTTTCTAAGGATGGATTATCAGGTTTTCGAGCTTTTAACACACTTTCATCACATTGCTCATTTTAACTGACAAAGCACGTCTGAAACGAGTATTCAACATAATACTGTGATTATGCCCTTGTTTCGAGTGGAAAAACACTTTGCGTCACTGAGTGCCTGAAACCAGCTTTCCTTCAGCAGGAGCGCCTTCAGCCTGTTTCTAACGCCTTTTCAGTGCCTAAAGCAAACGTCTAAGGAACATTGACTCTGTGGGAAATGAGTGCATTCGAGCATATGTGACATGAAACAACTTTCTAAGCCTGGATTTTCATGTTTTCTAGCTTTTAAAACATTTTCATCACATTGGTCATTTTAACTGTAAAAGCACGTCTGAAACGAGTTTTCAACATAATACTGTGATTATGCACTTGTTCAGAGTGGGAAAACACACTGTGTGTCACTGAGTGCATCAAACCAGCTTTCCTTCAGCAGGAGCGCCTTCAGCCTGTTTCCAACGCCTATTCAGTGCATAAAGCAAACGTCTGACAAGGAACATTGATTCTGTGTGAAATGAGTGCATATGTGACATGAAACAACTTTCTAAGGATGGATTATCATGTTTTCGAGCTTTTAACACATTTTCGTCATTTTAACTGTAAAAGCACGTCTGAAACGAGTATTCAACATCGTATTGTGATAGGCACTTGTTCAGAGTGGGAAAACACACTGAGTGCATGAAAACCAGCTTTCCTTCAGCGGGAGCGCCATCAGCCTGTTTCTAACGCCTTTTAAGTGCATAAAACAAAAGTCTGACAAGGAACATTGATTCTGTGTGAAATGAGTGCATTCGAGCATATGGTGACATGAAACAACTTTCTAAGGATGGATTATCAGGTTTTCGAGCTTTTAACACACTTTCATCACATTGCTCATTTTAACTGTCAAAGCACGTCTGAAACGAGTTTTCAACATAATACTGTGATTATGCACTTGTTCAGAGTGGGAAAACACACTGTGTCACTGAGTGCATCAAACCAGCTTTCCTTCAGCAGGAGCGCCTTCAGCCTGTTTCCAACGCCTATTCAGTGCATAAAGCAAACGTCTGACAAGGAACATTGATTCTGTGTGAAATGAGTGCATATGTGACATGAAACAACTTTCTAAGGATGGATTATCATGTTTTCGAGCTTTTAACACATTTTCGTCATTTTAACTGTAAAAGCACGTCTGAAACGAGTATTCAACATCGTATTGTGATAGGCACTTGTTCAGAGTGGGAAAACACACTGAGTGCATGAAAACCAGCTTTCCTTCAGCGGGAGCGCCATCAGCCTGTTTCTAACGCCTTTTAAGTGCATAAAACAAACGTCTGACAAGGAACATTGATTCTGTGTGAAATGAGTGCATTCGAGCATATGTGACATGAAACAACTTTCTAAGGATGGATTATCAGGTTTTCGAGCTTTTAACACACTTTCATCACATTGCTCATTTTAACTGTCAAAGCACGTCTGAAACGAGTATTCAACATAATACTGTGATTATGCCCTTGTTTCGAGTGGAAAAACACTTTGCGTCACTGAGTGCCTGAAACCAGCTTTCCTTCAGCAGGAGCGCCTTCAGCCTGTTTCTAACGCCTTTTCAGTGCCTAAAGCAAACGTCTAAGGAGCATTGACTCTGTGGGAAATGAGTGCATTCGAGCATATGTGACATGAAACAACTTTCTAAGCCTGGATTTTCATGTTTTCTAGCTTTTAAAACATTTTCATCACATTGGTCATTTTAACTGTAAAAGCACGTCTGAAACGAGTTTTCAACATAATACTGTGATTATGCACTTGTTCAGAGTGGGAAAACACACTGTGTGTCACTGAGTGCATCAAACCAGCTTTCCTTCAGCAGGAGCGCCTTCAGCCTGTTTCCAACGCCTATTCAGTGCATAAAGCAAACGTCTGACAAGGAACATTGATTCTGTGTGAAATGAGTGCATATGTGACATGAAACAACTTTCTAAGGATGGATTATCATGTTTTCGAGCTTTTAACACATTTTCGTCATTTTAACTGTAAAAGCACGTCTGAAACGAGTATTCAACATCGTATTGTGATAGGCACTTGTTCAGAGTGGGAAAACACACTGAGTGCATGAAAACCAGCTTTCCTTCAGCGGGAGCGCCATCAGCCTGTTTCTAACGCCTTTTAAGTGCATAAAACAAAAGTCTGACAAGGAACATTGATTCTGTGTGAAATGAGTGCATTCGAGCATATGGTGACATGAAACAACTTTCTAAGGATGGATTATCAGGTTTTCGAGCTTTTAACACACTTTCATCACATTGCTCATTTTAACTGTCAAAGCACGTCTGAAACGAGTTTTCAACATAATACTGTGATTATGCACTTGTTCAGAGTGGGAAAACACACTGTGTGTCACTGAGTGCATCAAACCAGCTTTCCTTCAGCAGGAGCGCCTTCAGCCTGTTTCCAACGCCTATTCAGTGCATAAAGCAAACGTCTGACAAGGAACATTGATTCTGTGTGAAATGAGTGCATATGTGACATGAAACAACTTTCTAAGGATGGATTATCATGTTTTCGAGCTTTTAACACATTTTCGTCATTTTAACTGTAAAAGCACGTCTGAAACGAGTATTCAACATCGTATTGTGATAGGCACTTGTTCAGAGTGGGAAAACACACTGAGTGCATGAAAACCAGCTTTCCTTCAGCGGGAGCGCCATCAGCCTGTTTCTAACGCCTTTTAAGTGCATAAAACAAACGTCTGACAAGGAACATTGATTCTGTGTGAAATGAGTGCATTCGAGCATATGTGACATGAAACAACTTTCTAAGGATGGATTATCAGGTTTTCGAGCTTTTAACACACTTTCATCACATTGCTCATTTTAACTGTCAAAACACGTCTGAAACGAGTTTTCAAAATAATACTGTGATTATGCACTTGTTCAGAGTGGGAAAACACACTGTGTGCCACTGAGTGCATCAAACCAGCTTTCCTTCAGCAGGAGCGCCTTCAGCCTGTTTCCAACGCCTATTCAGTGCATAAAGCAAACGTCTGACAAGGAACATTGATTCTGTGTGAAATGAGTGCATATGTGACATGAAACAACTTTCTAAGGATGGATTATCATGTTTTCGAGCTTTTAACACATTTTCGTCATTTTAACTGTAAAAGCACGTCTGAAACGAGTATTCAACATCGTATTGTGATAGGCACTTGTTCAGAGTGGGAAAACACACTGAGTGCATGAAAACCAGCTTTCCTTCAGCGGGAGCGCCATCAGCCTGTTTCTAACGCCTTTTAAGTGCATAAAACAAACGTCTGACAAGGAACATTGATTCTGTGTGAAATGAGTGCATTCGGGCATATGGTGACATGAAACAACTTTCTAAGGATGGATTATCAGGTTTTCGAGCTTTTAACACACTTTCATCACATTGCTCATTTTAACTGTCAAAGCACGTCTGAAACGAGTATTCAACATAATACTGTGATATGCCCTTGTTTCGAGTGGAAAAACACTTTGCGTCACTGAGTGCCTGAAACCAGCTTTCCTTCAGCAGGAGCGCCTTCAGCCTGTTTCTAACGCCTTTTCAGTGCCTAAAGCAAACGTCTAAGGAACATTGACTCTGTGGGAAATGAGTGCATTCGAGCATATGTGACATGAAACAACTTTCTAAGCCTGGATTTTCATGTTTTCTAGCTTTTAAAACATTTTCATCACATTGGTCATTTTAACTGTAAAAGCACGTCTGAAACGAGTTTTCAACATAATACTGTGATTATGCACTTGTTCAGAGTGGGAAAACACACTGTGTGTCACTGAGTGCATCAAACCAGCTTTCCTTCAGCAGGAGCGCCTTCAGCCTGTTTCCAACGCCTATTCAGTGCATAAAGCAAACGTCTGACAAGGAACATTGATTCTGTGTGAAATGAGTGCATATGTGACATGAAACAACTTTCTAAGGATGGATTATCATGTTTTCGAGCTTTTAACACATTTTCGTCATTTTAACTGTAAAAGCACGTCTGAAACGAGTATTCAACATCGTATTGTGATAGGCACTTGTTCAGAGTGGGAAAACACACTGAGTGCATGAAAACCAGCTTTCCTTCAGCGGGAGCGCCATCAGCCTGTTTCTAACGCCTTTTAAGTGCATAAAACAAACGTCTGACAAGGAACATTGATTCTGTGTGAAATGAGTGCATTCGAGCATATGGTGACATGAAACAACTTTCTAAGGATGGATTATCAGGTTTTCGAGCTTTTAACACACTTTCATCACATTGCTCATTTTAACTGTCAAAGCACGTCTGAAACGAGTTTTCAACATAATACTGTGATTATGCACTTGTTCAGAGTGGGAAAACACACTGTGTCACTGAGTGCATCAAACCAGCTTTCCTTCAGCAGGAGCGCCTTCAGCCTGTTTCCAACGCCTATTCAGTGCATAAAGCAAACGTCTGACAAGGAACATTGATTCTGTGTGAAATGAGTGCATATGTGACATGAAACAACTTTCTAAGGATGGATTATCATGTTTTCGAGCTTTTAACACATTTTCGTCATTTTAACTGTCAAAGCACGTCTGAAACGAGTATTCAACATAATACTGTGATTATGCCCTTGTTTCGAGTGGAAAAACACTTTGCGTCACTGAGTGCCTGAAACCAGCTTTCCTTCAGCAGGAGCGCCTTCAGCCTGTTTCTAACGCCTTTTCAGTGCCTAAAGCAAACGTCTAAGGAGCATTGACTCTGTGGGAAATGAGTGCATTCGAGCATATGTGACATGAAACAACTTTCTAAGCCTGGATTTTCATGTTTTCTAGCTTTTAAAACATTTTCATCACATTGGTCATTTTAACTGTAAAAGCACGTCTGAAACGAGTTTTCAACATAATACTGTGATTATGCACTTGTTCAGAGTGGGAAAACACACTGTGTGTCACTGAGTGCATCAAACCAGCTTTCCTTCAGCAGGAGCGCCTTCAGCCTGTTTCCAACGCCTATTCAGTGCATAAAGCAAACGTCTGACAAGGAACATTGATTCTGTGTGAAATGAGTGCATATGTGACATGAAACAACTTTCTAAGGATGGATTATCATGTTTTCGAGCTTTTAACACATTTTCGTCATTTTAACTGTAAAAGCACGTCTGAAACGAGTATTCAACATCGTATTGTGATAGGCACTTGTTCAGAGTGGGAAAACACACTGAGTGCATGAAAACCAGCTTTCCTTCAGCGGGAGCGCCATCAGCCTGTTTCTAACGCCTTTTAAGTGCATAAAACAAACGTCTGACAAGGAACATTGATTCTGTGTGAAATGAGTGCATTCGAGCATATGTGACATGAAACAACTTTCTAAGGATGGATTATCAGGTTTTCGAGCTTTTAACACACTTTCATCACATTGCTCATTTTAACTGTCAAAGCACGTCTGAAACGAGTATTCAACATAATACTGTGATTATGCCCTTGTTTCGAGTGGAAAAACACTTTGCGTCACTGAGTGCCTGAAACCAGCTTTCCTTCAGCAGGAGCGCCTTCAGCCTGTTTCTAACGCCTTTTCAGTGCCTAAAGCAAACGTCTAAGGAGCATTGACTCTGTGGGAAATGAGTGCATTCGAGCATATGTGACATGAAACAACTTTCTAAGCCTGGATTTTCATGTTTTCTAGCTTTTAAAACATTTTCATCACATTGGTCATTTTAACTGTAAAAGCACGTCTGAAACGAGTTTTCAACATAATACTGTGATTATGCACTTGTTCAGAGTGGGAAAACACACTGTGTGTCACTGAGTGCATCAAACCAGCTTTCCTTCAGCAGGAGCGCCTTCAGCCTGTTTCCAACGCCTATTCAGTGCATAAAGCAAACGTCTGACAAGGAACATTGATTCTGTGTGAAATGAGTGCATATGTGACATGAAACAACTTTCTAAGGATGGATTATCATGTTTTCGAGCTTTTAACACATTTTCGTCATTTTAACTGTAAAAGCACGTCTGAAACGAGTATTCAACATCGTATTGTGATAGGCACTTGTTCAGAGTGGGAAAACACACTGAGTGCATGAAAACCAGCTTTCCTTCAGCGGGAGCGCCATCAGCCTGTTTCTAACGCCTTTTAAGTGCATAAAACAAAAGTCTGACAAGGAACATTGATTCTGTGTGAAATGAGTGCATTCGAGCATATGGTGACATGAAACAACTTTCTAAGGATGGATTATCAGGTTTTCGAGCTTTTAACACACTTTCATCACATTGCTCATTTTAACTGTCAAAGCACGTCTGAAACGAGTTTTCAACATAATACTGTGATTATGCACTTGTTCAGAGTGGGAAAACACACTGTGTGTCACTGAGTGCATCAAACCAGCTTTCCTTCAGCAGGAGCGCCTTCAGCCTGTTTCCAACGCCTATTCAGTGCATAAAGCAAACGTCTGACAAGGAACATTGATTCTGTGTGAAATGAGTGCATATGTGACATGAAACAACTTTCTAAGGATGGATTATCATGTTTTCGAGCTTTTAACACATTTTCGTCATTTTAACTGTAAAAGCACGTCTGAAACGAGTATTCAACATCGTATTGTGATAGGCACTTGTTCAGAGTGGGAAAACACACTGAGTGCATGAAAACCAGCTTTCCTTCAGCGGGAGCGCCATCAGCCTGTTTCTAACGCCTTTTAAGTGCATAAAACAAACGTCTGACAAGGAACATTGATTCTGTGTGAAATGAGTGCATTCGAGCATATGGTGACATGAAACAACTTTCTAAGGATGGATTATCAGGTTTTCGAGCTTTTAACACACTTTCATCACATTGCTCATTTTAACTGTCAAAGCACGTCTGAAACGAGTTTTCAACATAATACTGTGATTATGCACTTGTTCAGAGTGGGAAAACACACTGTGTCACTGAGTGCATCAAACCAGCTTTCCTTCAGCAGGAGCGCCTTCAGCCTGTTTCCAACGCCTATTCAGTGCATAAAGCAAACGTCTGACAAGGAACATTGATTCTGTGTGAAATGAGTGCATATGTGACATGAAACAACTTTCTAAGGATGGATTATCATGTTTTCGAGCTTTTAACACATTTTCGTCATTTTAACTGTAAAAGCACGTCTGAAACGAGTATTCAACATCGTATTGTGATAGGCACTTGTTCAGAGTGGGAAAACACACTGAGTGCATGAAAACCAGCTTTCCTTCAGCGGGAGCGCCATCAGCCTGTTTCTAACGCCTTTTAAGTGCATAAAACAAACGTCTGACAAGGAACATTGATTCTGTGTGAAATGAGTGCATTCGAGCATATGTGACATGAAACAACTTTCTAAGGATGGATTATCAGGTTTTCGAGCTTTTAACACACTTTCATCACATTGCTCATTTTAACTGTCAAAGCACGTCTGAAACGAGTATTCAACATAATACTGTGATTATGCCCTTGTTTCGAGTGGAAAAACACTTTGCGTCACTGAGTGCCTGAAACCAGCTTTCCTTCAGCAGGAGCGCCTTCAGCCTGTTTCTAACGCCTTTTCAGTGCCTAAAGCAAACGTCTAAGGAGCATTGACTCTGTGGGAAATGAGTGCATTCGAGCATATGTGACATGAAACAACTTTCTAAGCCTGGATTTTCATGTTTTCTAGCTTTTAAAACATTTTCATCACATTGGTCATTTTAACTGTAAAAGCACGTCTGAAACGAGTTTTCAACATAATACTGTGATTATGCACTTGTTCAGAGTGGGAAAACACACTGTGTGTCACTGAGTGCATCAAACCAGCTTTCCTTCAGCAGGAGCGCCTTCAGCCTGTTTCCAACGCCTATTCAGTGCATAAAGCAAACGTCTGACAAGGAACATTGATTCTGTGTGAAATGAGTGCATATGTGACATGAAACAACTTTCTAAGGATGGATTATCATGTTTTCGAGCTTTTAACACATTTTCGTCATTTTAACTGTAAAAGCACGTCTGAAACGAGTATTCAACATCGTATTGTGATAGGCACTTGTTCAGAGTGGGAAAACACACTGAGTGCATGAAAACCAGCTTTCCTTCAGCGGGAGCGCCATCAGCCTGTTTCTAACGCCTTTTAAGTGCATAAAACAAAAGTCTGACAAGGAACATTGATTCTGTGTGAAATGAGTGCATTCGAGCATATGGTGACATGAAACAACTTTCTAAGGATGGATTATCAGGTTTTCGAGCTTTTAACACACTTTCATCACATTGCTCATTTTAACTGTCAAAGCACGTCTGAAACGAGTTTTCAACATAATACTGTGATTATGCACTTGTTCAGAGTGGGAAAACACACTGTGTCACTGAGTGCATCAAACCAGCTTTCCTTCAGCAGGAGCGCCTTCAGCCTGTTTCCAACGCCTATTCAGTGCATAAAGCAAACGTCTGACAAGGAACATTGATTCTGTGTGAAATGAGTGCATATGTGACATGAAACAACTTTCTAAGGATGGATTATCATGTTTTCGAGCTTTTAACACATTTTCGTCATTTTAACTGTAAAAGCACGTCTGAAACGAGTATTCAACATCGTATTGTGATAGGCACTTGTTCAGAGTGGGAAAACACACTGAGTGCATGAAAACCAGCTTTCCTTCAGCGGGAGCGCCATCAGCCTGTTTCTAACGCCTTTTAAGTGCATAAAACAAACGTCTGACAAGGAACATTGATTCTGTGTGAAATGAGTGCATTCGAGCATATGTGACATGAAACAACTTTCTAAGGATGGATTATCAGGTTTTCGAGCTTTTAACACACTTTCATCACATTGCTCATTTTAACTGTCAAAGCACGTCTGAAACGAGTATTCAACATAATACTGTGATTATGCCCTTGTTTCGAGTGGAAAAACACTTTGCGTCACTGAGTGCCTGAAACCAGCTTTCCTTCAGCAGGAGCGCCTTCAGCCTGTTTCTAACGCCTTTTCAGTGCCTAAAGCAAACGTCTAAGGAGCATTGACTCTGTGGGAAATGAGTGCATTCGAGCATATGTGACATGAAACAACTTTCTAAGCCTGGATTTTCATGTTTTCTAGCTTTTAAAACATTTTCATCACATTGGTCATTTTAACTGTAAAAGCACGTCTGAAACGAGTTTTCAACATAATACTGTGATTATGCACTTGTTCAGAGTGGGAAAACACACTGTGTGTCACTGAGTGCATCAAACCAGCTTTCCTTCAGCAGGAGCGCCTTCAGCCTGTTTCCAACGCCTATTCAGTGCATAAAGCAAACGTCTGACAAGGAACATTGATTCTGTGTGAAATGAGTGCATATGTGACATGAAACAACTTTCTAAGGATGGATTATCATGTTTTCGAGCTTTTAACACATTTTCGTCATTTTAACTGTAAAAGCACGTCTGAAACGAGTATTCAACATCGTATTGTGATAGGCACTTGTTCAGAGTGGGAAAACACACTGAGTGCATGAAAACCAGCTTTCCTTCAGCGGGAGCGCCATCAGCCTGTTTCTAACGCCTTTTAAGTGCATAAAACAAAAGTCTGACAAGGAACATTGATTCTGTGTGAAATGAGTGCATTCGAGCATATGGTGACATGAAACAACTTTCTAAGGATGGATTATCAGGTTTTCGAGCTTTTAACACACTTTCATCACATTGCTCATTTTAACTGTCAAAGCACGTCTGAAACGAGTTTTCAACATAATACTGTGATTATGCACTTGTTCAGAGTGGGAAAACACACTGTGTGTCACTGAGTGCATCAAACCAGCTTTCCTTCAGCAGGAGCGCCTTCAGCCTGTTTCCAACGCCTATTCAGTGCATAAAGCAAACGTCTGACAAGGAACATTGATTCTGTGTGAAATGAGTGCATATGTGACATGAAACAACTTTCTAAGGATGGATTATCATGTTTTCGAGCTTTTAACACATTTTCGTCATTTTAACTGTAAAAGCACGTCTGAAACGAGTATTCAACATCGTATTGTGATAGGCACTTGTTCAGAGTGGGAAAACACACTGAGTGCATGAAAACCAGCTTTCCTTCAGCGGGAGCGCCATCAGCCTGTTTCTAACGCCTTTTAAGTGCATAAAACAAACGTCTGACAAGGAACATTGATTCTGTGTGAAATGAGTGCATTCGAGCATATGTGACATGAAACAACTTTCTAAGGATGGATTATCAGGTTTTCGAGCTTTTAACACACTTTCATCACATTGCTCATTTTAACTGTCAAAACACGTCTGAAACGAGTTTTCAAAATAATACTGTGATTATGCACTTGTTCAGAGTGGGAAAACACACTGTGTGCCACTGAGTGCATCAAACCAGCTTTCCTTCAGCAGGAGCGCCTTCAGCCTGTTTCCAACGCCTATTCAGTGCATAAAGCAAACGTCTGACAAGGAACATTGATTCTGTGTGAAATGAGTGCATATGTGACATGAAACAACTTTCTAAGGATGGATTATCATGTTTTCGAGCTTTTAACACATTTTCGTCATTTTAACTGTAAAAGCACGTCTGAAACGAGTATTCAACATCGTATTGTGATAGGCACTTGTTCAGAGTGGGAAAACACACTGAGTGCATGAAAACCAGCTTTCCTTCAGCGGGAGCGCCATCAGCCTGTTTCTAACGCCTTTTAAGTGCATAAAACAAACGTCTGACAAGGAACATTGATTCTGTGTGAAATGAGTGCATTCGGGCATATGGTGACATGAAACAACTTTCTAAGGATGGATTATCAGGTTTTCGAGCTTTTAACACACTTTCATCACATTGCTCATTTTAACTGTCAAAGCACGTCTGAAACGAGTATTCAACATAATACTGTGATATGCCCTTGTTTCGAGTGGAAAAACACTTTGCGTCACTGAGTGCCTGAAACCAGCTTTCCTTCAGCAGGAGCGCCTTCAGCCTGTTTCTAACGCCTTTTCAGTGCCTAAAGCAAACGTCTAAGGAACATTGACTCTGTGGGAAATGAGTGCATTCGAGCATATGTGACATGAAACAACTTTCTAAGCCTGGATTTTCATGTTTTCTAGCTTTTAAAACATTTTCATCACATTGGTCATTTTAACTGTAAAAGCACGTCTGAAACGAGTTTTCAACATAATACTGTGATTATGCACTTGTTCAGAGTGGGAAAACACACTGTGTGTCACTGAGTGCATCAAACCAGCTTTCCTTCAGCAGGAGCGCCTTCAGCCTGTTTCCAACGCCTATTCAGTGCATAAAGCAAACGTCTGACAAGGAACATTGATTCTGTGTGAAATGAGTGCATATGTGACATGAAACAACTTTCTAAGGATGGATTATCATGTTTTCGAGCTTTTAACACATTTTCGTCATTTTAACTGTAAAAGCACGTCTGAAACGAGTATTCAACATCGTATTGTGATAGGCACTTGTTCAGAGTGGGAAAACACACTGAGTGCATGAAAACCAGCTTTCCTTCAGCGGGAGCGCCATCAGCCTGTTTCTAACGCCTTTTAAGTGCATAAAACAAACGTCTGACAAGGAACATTGATTCTGTGTGAAATGAGTGCATTCGAGCATATGGTGACATGAAACAACTTTCTAAGGATGGATTATCAGGTTTTCGAGCTTTTAACACACTTTCATCACATTGCTCATTTTAACTGTCAAAGCACGTCTGAAACGAGTTTTCAACATAATACTGTGATTATGCACTTGTTCAGAGTGGGAAAACACACTGTGTCACTGAGTGCATCAAACCAGCTTTCCTTCAGCAGGAGCGCCTTCAGCCTGTTTCCAACGCCTATTCAGTGCATAAAGCAAACGTCTGACAAGGAACATTGATTCTGTGTGAAATGAGTGCATATGTGACATGAAACAACTTTCTAAGGATGGATTATCATGTTTTCGAGCTTTTAACACATTTTCGTCATTTTAACTGTAAAAGCACGTCTGAAACGAGTATTCAACATCGTATTGTGATAGGCACTTGTTCAGAGTGGGAAAACACACTGAGTGCATGAAAACCAGCTTTCCTTCAGCGGGAGCGCCATCAGCCTGTTTCTAACGCCTTTTAAGTGCATAAAACAAACGTCTGACAAGGAACATTGATTCTGTGTGAAATGAGTGCATTCGAGCATATGTGACATGAAACAACTTTCTAAGGATGGATTATCAGGTTTTCGAGCTTTTAACACACTTTCATCACATTGCTCATTTTAACTGTCAAAGCACGTCTGAAACGAGTATTCAACATAATACTGTGATTATGCCCTTGTTTCGAGTGGAAAAACACTTTGCGTCACTGAGTGCCTGAAACCAGCTTTCCTTCAGCAGGAGCGCCTTCAGCCTGTTTCTAACGCCTTTTCAGTGCCTAAAGCAAACGTCTAAGGAGCATTGACTCTGTGGGAAATGAGTGCATTCGAGCATATGTGACATGAAACAACTTTCTAAGCCTGGATTTTCATGTTTTCTAGCTTTTAAAACATTTTCATCACATTGGTCATTTTAACTGTAAAAGCACGTCTGAAACGAGTTTTCAACATAATACTGTGATTATGCACTTGTTCAGAGTGGGAAAACACACTGTGTGTCACTGAGTGCATCAAACCAGCTTTCCTTCAGCAGGAGCGCCTTCAGCCTGTTTCCAACGCCTATTCAGTGCATAAAGCAAACGTCTGACAAGGAACATTGATTCTGTGTGAAATGAGTGCATATGTGACATGAAACAACTTTCTAAGGATGGATTATCATGTTTTCGAGCTTTTAACACATTTTCGTCATTTTAACTGTAAAAGCACGTCTGAAACGAGTATTCAACATCGTATTGTGATAGGCACTTGTTCAGAGTGGGAAAACACACTGAGTGCATGAAAACCAGCTTTCCTTCAGCGGGAGCGCCATCAGCCTGTTTCTAACGCCTTTTAAGTGCATAAAACAAAAGTCTGACAAGGAACATTGATTCTGTGTGAAATGAGTGCATTCGAGCATATGGTGACATGAAACAACTTTCTAAGGATGGATTATCAGGTTTTCGAGCTTTTAACACACTTTCATCACATTGCTCATTTTAACTGTCAAAGCACGTCTGAAACGAGTTTTCAACATAATACTGTGATTATGCACTTGTTCAGAGTGGGAAAACACACTGTGTGTCACTGAGTGCATCAAACCAGCTTTCCTTCAGCAGGAGCGCCTTCAGCCTGTTTCCAACGCCTATTCAGTGCATAAAGCAAACGTCTGACAAGGAACATTGATTCTGTGTGAAATGAGTGCATATGTGACATGAAACAACTTTCTAAGGATGGATTATCATGTTTTCGAGCTTTTAACACATTTTCGTCATTTTAACTGTAAAAGCACGTCTGAAACGAGTATTCAACATCGTATTGTGATAGGCACTTGTTCAGAGTGGGAAAACACACTGAGTGCATGAAAACCAGCTTTCCTTCAGCGGGAGCGCCATCAGCCTGTTTCTAACGCCTTTTAAGTGCATAAAACAAACGTCTGACAAGGAACATTGATTCTGTGTGAAATGAGTGCATTCGAGCATATGGTGACATGAAACAACTTTCTAAGGATGGATTATCAGGTTTTCGAGCTTTTAACACACTTTCATCACATTGCTCATTTTAACTGTCAAAGCACGTCTGAAACGAGTTTTCAACATAATACTGTGATTATGCACTTGTTCAGAGTGGGAAAACACACTGTGTCACTGAGTGCATCAAACCAGCTTTCCTTCAGCAGGAGCGCCTTCAGCCTGTTTCCAACGCCTATTCAGTGCATAAAGCAAACGTCTGACAAGGAACATTGATTCTGTGTGAAATGAGTGCATATGTGACATGAAACAACTTTCTAAGGATGGATTATCATGTTTTCGAGCTTTTAACACATTTTCGTCATTTTAACTGTAAAAGCACGTCTGAAACGAGTATTCAACATCGTATTGTGATAGGCACTTGTTCAGAGTGGGAAAACACACTGAGTGCATGAAAACCAGCTTTCCTTCAGCGGGAGCGCCATCAGCCTGTTTCTAACGCCTTTTAAGTGCATAAAACAAACGTCTGACAAGGAACATTGATTCTGTGTGAAATGAGTGCATTCGAGCATATGGTGACATGAAACAACTTTCTAAGGATGGATTATCAGGTTTTCGAGCTTTTAACACACTTTCATCACATTGCTCATTTTAACTGTCAAAGCACGTCTGAAACGAGTTTTCAACATAATACTGTGATTATGCACTTGTTCAGAGTGGGAAAACACACTGTGTGTCACTGAGTGCATCAAACCAGCTTTCCTTCAGCAGGAGCGCCTTCAGCCTGTTTCCAACGCCTATTCAGTGCATAAAGCAAACGTCTGACAAGGAACATTGATTCTGTGTGAAATGAGTGCATATGTGACATGAAACAACTTTCTAAGGATGGATTATCATGTTTTCGAGCTTTTAACACATTTTCGTCATTTTAACTGTAAAAGCACGTCTGAAACGAGTATTCAACATCGTATTGTGATAGGCACTTGTTCAGAGTGGGAAAACACACTGAGTGCATGAAAACCAGCTTTCCTTCAGCGGGAGCGCCATCAGCCTGTTTCTAACGCCTTTTAAGTGCATAAAACAAACGTCTGACAAGGAACATTGATTCTGTGTGAAATGAGTGCATTCGAGCATATGTGACATGAAACAACTTTCTAAGGATGGATTATCAGGTTTTCGAGCTTTTAACACACTTTCATCACATTGCTCATTTTAACTGTCAAAGCACGTCTGAAACGAGTATTCAACATAATACTGTGATTATGCCCTTGTTTCGAGTGGAAAAACACTTTGCGTCACTGAGTGCCTGAAACCAGCTTTCCTTCAGCAGGAGCGCCTTCAGCCTGTTTCTAACGCCTTTTCAGTGCCTAAAGCAAACGTCTAAGGAGCATTGACTCTGTGGGAAATGAGTGCATTCGAGCATATGTGACATGAAACAACTTTCTAAGCCTGGATTTTCATGTTTTCTAGCTTTTAAAACATTTTCATCACATTGGTCATTTTAACTGTAAAAGCACGTCTGAAACGAGTTTTCAACATAATACTGTGATTATGCACTTGTTCAGAGTGGGAAAACACACTGTGTGTCACTGAGTGCATCAAACCAGCTTTCCTTCAGCAGGAGCGCCTTCAGCCTGTTTCCAACGCCTATTCAGTGCATAAAGCAAACGTCTGACAAGGAACATTGATTCTGTGTGAAATGAGTGCATATGTGACATGAAACAACTTTCTAAGGATGGATTATCATGTTTTCGAGCTTTTAACACATTTTCGTCATTTTAACTGTAAAAGCACGTCTGAAACGAGTATTCAACATCGTATTGTGATAGGCACTTGTTCAGAGTGGGAAAACACACTGAGTGCATGAAAACCAGCTTTCCTTCAGCGGGAGCGCCATCAGCCTGTTTCTAACGCCTTTTAAGTGCATAAAACAAAAGTCTGACAAGGAACATTGATTCTGTGTGAAATGAGTGCATTCGAGCATATGGTGACATGAAACAACTTTCTAAGGATGGATTATCAGGTTTTCGAGCTTTTAACACACTTTCATCACATTGCTCATTTTAACTGTCAAAGCACGTCTGAAACGAGTTTTCAACATAATACTGTGATTATGCACTTGTTCAGAGTGGGAAAACACACTGTGTCACTGAGTGCATCAAACCAGCTTTCCTTCAGCAGGAGCGCCTTCAGCCTGTTTCCAACGCCTATTCAGTGCATAAAGCAAACGTCTGACAAGGAACATTGATTCTGTGTGAAATGAGTGCATATGTGACATGAAACAACTTTCTAAGGATGGATTATCATGTTTTCGAGCTTTTAACACATTTTCGTCATTTTAACTGTAAAAGCACGTCTGAAACGAGTATTCAACATCGTATTGTGATAGGCACTTGTTCAGAGTGGGAAAACACACTGAGTGCATGAAAACCAGCTTTCCTTCAGCGGGAGCGCCATCAGCCTGTTTCTAACGCCTTTTAAGTGCATAAAACAAACGTCTGACAAGGAACATTGATTCTGTGTGAAATGAGTGCATTCGAGCATATGTGACATGAAACAACTTTCTAAGGATGGATTATCAGGTTTTCGAGCTTTTAACACACTTTCATCACATTGCTCATTTTAACTGTCAAAGCACGTCTGAAACGAGTATTCAACATAATACTGTGATTATGCCCTTGTTTCGAGTGGAAAAACACTTTGCGTCACTGAGTGCCTGAAACCAGCTTTCCTTCAGCAGGAGCGCCTTCAGCCTGTTTCTAACGCCTTTTCAGTGCCTAAAGCAAACGTCTAAGGAGCATTGACTCTGTGGGAAATGAGTGCATTCGAGCATATATGACATGAAACAACTTTCTAAGCCTGGATTTTCATGTTTTCTAGCTTTTAAAACATTTTCATCACATTGGTCATTTTAACTGTAAAAGCACGTCTGAAACGAGTTTTCAACATAATACTGTGATTATGCACTTGTTCAGAGTGGGAAAACACACTGTGTGTCACTGAGTGCATCAAACCAGCTTTCCTTCAGCAGGAGCGCCTTCAGCCTGTTTCCAACGCCTATTCAGTGCATAAAGCAAACGTCTGACAAGGAACATTGATTCTGTGTGAAATGAGTGCATATGTGACATGAAACAACTTTCTAAGGATGGATTATCATGTTTTCGAGCTTTTAACACATTTTCGTCATTTTAACTGTAAAAGCACGTCTGAAACGAGTATTCAACATCGTATTGTGATAGGCACTTGTTCAGAGTGGGAAAACACACTGAGTGCATGAAAACCAGCTTTCCTTCAGCGGGAGCGCCATCAGCCTGTTTCTAACGCCTTTTAAGTGCATAAAACAAAAGTCTGACAAGGAACATTGATTCTGTGTGAAATGAGTGCATTCGAGCATATGGTGACATGAAACAACTTTCTAAGGATGGATTATCAGGTTTTCGAGCTTTTAACACACTTTCATCACATTGCTCATTTTAACTGTCAAAGCACGTCTGAAACGAGTTTTCAACATAATACTGTGATTATGCACTTGTTCAGAGTGGGAAAACACACTGTGTGTCACTGAGTGCATCAAACCAGCTTTCCTTCAGCAGGAGCGCCTTCAGCCTGTTTCCAACGCCTATTCAGTGCATAAAGCAAACGTCTGACAAGGAACATTGATTCTGTGTGAAATGAGTGCATATGTGACATGAAACAACTTTCTAAGGATGGATTATCATGTTTTCGAGCTTTTAACACATTTTCGTCATTTTAACTGTAAAAGCACGTCTGAAACGAGTATTCAACATCGTATTGTGATAGGCACTTGTTCAGAGTGGGAAAACACACTGAGTGCATGAAAACCAGCTTTCCTTCAGCGGGAGCGCCATCAGCCTGTTTCTAACGCCTTTTAAGTGCATAAAACAAACGTCTGACAAGGAACATTGATTCTGTGTGAAATGAGTGCATTCGAGCATATGTGACATGAAACAACTTTCTAAGGATGGATTATCAGGTTTTCGAGCTTTTAACACACTTTCATCACATTGCTCATTTTAACTGTCAAAACACGTCTGAAACGAGTTTTCAAAATAATACTGTGATTATGCACTTGTTCAGAGTGGGAAAACACACTGTGTGCCACTGAGTGCATCAAACCAGCTTTCCTTCAGCAGGAGCGCCTTCAGCCTGTTTCCAACGCCTATTCAGTGCATAAAGCAAACGTCTGACAAGGAACATTGATTCTGTGTGAAATGAGTGCATATGTGACATGAAACAACTTTCTAAGGATGGATTATCATGTTTTCGAGCTTTTAACACATTTTCGTCATTTTAACTGTAAAAGCACGTCTGAAACGAGTATTCAACATCGTATTGTGATAGGCACTTGTTCAGAGTGGGAAAACACACTGAGTGCATGAAAACCAGCTTTCCTTCAGCGGGAGCGCCATCAGCCTGTTTCTAACGCCTTTTAAGTGCATAAAACAAACGTCTGACAAGGAACATTGATTCTGTGTGAAATGAGTGCATTCGGGCATATGGTGACATGAAACAACTTTCTAAGGATGGATTATCAGGTTTTCGAGCTTTTAACACACTTTCATCACATTGCTCATTTTAACTGTCAAAGCACGTCTGAAACGAGTATTCAACATAATACTGTGATATGCCCTTGTTTCGAGTGGAAAAACACTTTGCGTCACTGAGTGCCTGAAACCAGCTTTCCTTCAGCAGGAGCGCCTTCAGCCTGTTTCTAACGCCTTTTCAGTGCCTAAAGCAAACGTCTGACAAGGAACATTGATTCTGTGTGAAATGAGTGCATTCGAGCATATGGTGACATGAAACAACTTTCTAAGGATGGATTATCAGGTTTTCGAGCTTTTAACACACTTTCATCACATTGCTCATTTTAACTGTCAAAGCACGTCTGAAACGAGTATTCAACATAATACTGTGATATGCCCTTGTTTCGAGTGGAAAAACACTTTGCGTCACTGAGTGCCTGAAACCAGCTTTCCTTCAGCAGGAGCGCCTTCAGCCTGTTTCTAACGCCTTTTCAGTGCCTAAAGCAAACGTCTAAGGAACATTGACTCTGTGGGAAATGAGTGCATTCGAGCATATGTGACATGAAACAACTTTCTAAGCCTGGATTTTCATGTTTTCTAGCTTTTAAAACATTTTCATCACATTGGTCATTTTAACTGTAAAAGCACGTCTGAAACGAGTTTTCAACATAATACTGTGATTATGCACTTGTTCAGAGTGGGAAAACACACTGTGTGTCACTGAGTGCATCAAACCAGCTTTCCTTCAGCAGGAGCGCCTTCAGCCTGTTTCCAACGCCTATTCAGTGCATAAAGCAAACGTCTGACAAGGAACATTGATTCTGTGTGAAATGAGTGCATATGTGACATGAAACAACTTTCTAAGGATGGATTATCATGTTTTCGAGCTTTTAACACATTTTCGTCATTTTAACTGTAAAAGCACGTCTGAAACGAGTATTCAACATCGTATTGTGATAGGCACTTGTTCAGAGTGGGAAAACACACTGAGTGCATGAAAACCAGCTTTCCTTCAGCGGGAGCGCCATCAGCCTGTTTCTAACGCCTTTTAAGTGCATAAAACAAACGTCTGACAAGGAACATTGATTCTGTGTGAAATGAGTGCATTCGAGCATATGGTGACATGAAACAACTTTCTAAGGATGGATTATCAGGTTTTCGAGCTTTTAACACACTTTCATCACATTGCTCATTTTAACTGTCAAAGCACGTCTGAAACGAGTTTTCAACATAATACTGTGATTATGCACTTGTTCAGAGTGGGAAAACACACTGTCACTGAGTGCATCAAACCAGCTTTCCTTCAGCAGGAGCGCCTTCAGCCTGTTTCCAACGCCTATTCAGTGCATAAAGCAAACGTCTGACAAGGAACATTGATTCTGTGTGAAATGAGTGCATATGTGACATGAAACAACTTTCTAAGGATGGATTATCATGTTTTCGAGCTTTTAACACATTTTCGTCATTTTAACTGTAAAAGCACGTCTGAAACGAGTATTCAACATCGTATTGTGATAGGCACTTGTTCAGAGTGGGAAAACACACTGAGTGCATGAAAACCAGCTTTCCTTCAGCGGGAGCGCCATCAGCCTGTTTCTAACGCCTTTTAAGTGCATAAAACAAACGTCTGACAAGGAACATTGATTCTGTGTGAAATGAGTGCATTCGAGCATATGTGACATGAAACAACTTTCTAAGGATGGATTATCAGGTTTTCGAGCTTTTAACACACTTTCATCACATTGCTCATTTTAACTGTCAAAGCACGTCTGAAACGAGTATTCAACATAATACTGTGATTATGCCCTTGTTTCGAGTGGAAAAACACTTTGCGTCACTGAGTGCCTGAAACCAGCTTTCCTTCAGCAGGAGCGCCTTCAGCCTGTTTCTAACGCCTTTTCAGTGCCTAAAGCAAACGTCTAAGGAGCATTGACTCTGTGGGAAATGAGTGCATTCGAGCATATGTGACATGAAACAACTTTCTAAGCCTGGATTTTCATGTTTTCTAGCTTTTAAAACATTTTCATCACATTGGTCATTTTAACTGTAAAAGCACGTCTGAAACGAGTTTTCAACATAATACTGTGATTATGCACTTGTTCAGAGTGGGAAAACACACTGTGTGTCACTGAGTGCATCAAACCAGCTTTCCTTCAGCAGGAGCGCCTTCAGCCTGTTTCCAACGCCTATTCAGTGCATAAAGCAAACGTCTGACAAGGAACATTGATTCTGTGTGAAATGAGTGCATATGTGACATGAAACAACTTTCTAAGGATGGATTATCATGTTTTCGAGCTTTTAACACATTTTCGTCATTTTAACTGTAAAAGCACGTCTGAAACGAGTATTCAACATCGTATTGTGATAGGCACTTGTTCAGAGTGGGAAAACACACTGAGTGCATGAAAACCAGCTTTCCTTCAGCGGGAGCGCCATCAGCCTGTTTCTAACGCCTTTTAAGTGCATAAAACAAAAGTCTGACAAGGAACATTGATTCTGTGTGAAATGAGTGCATTCGAGCATATGGTGACATGAAACAACTTTCTAAGGATGGATTATCAGGTTTTCGAGCTTTTAACACACTTTCATCACATTGCTCATTTTAACTGTCAAAGCACGTCTGAAACGAGTTTTCAACATAATACTGTGATTATGCACTTGTTCAGAGTGGGAAAACACACTGTGTGTCACTGAGTGCATCAAACCAGCTTTCCTTCAGCAGGAGCGCCTTCAGCCTGTTTCCAACGCCTATTCAGTGCATAAAGCAAACGTCTGACAAGGAACATTGATTCTGTGTGAAATGAGTGCATATGTGACATGAAACAACTTTCTAAGGATGGATTATCATGTTTTCGAGCTTTTAACACATTTTCGTCATTTTAACTGTAAAAGCACGTCTGAAACGAGTATTCAACATCGTATTGTGATAGGCACTTGTTCAGAGTGGGAAAACACACTGAGTGCATGAAAACCAGCTTTCCTTCAGCGGGAGCGCCATCAGCCTGTTTCTAACGCCTTTTAAGTGCATAAAACAAACGTCTGACAAGGAACATTGATTCTGTGTGAAATGAGTGCATTCGAGCATATGGTGACATGAAACAACTTTCTAAGGATGGATTATCAGGTTTTCGAGCTTTTAACACACTTTCATCACATTGCTCATTTTAACTGTCAAAGCACGTCTGAAACGAGTTTTCAACATAATACTGTGATTATGCACTTGTTCAGAGTGGGAAAACACACTGTGTGTCACTGAGTGCATCAAACCAGCTTTCCTTCAGCAGGAGCGCCTTCAGCCTGTTTCCAACGCCTATTCAGTGCATAAAGCAAACGTCTGACAAGGAACATTGATTTTGTGTGAAATGAGTGCATATGTGACATGAAACAACTTTCTAAGGATGGATTATCATGTTTTCGAGCTTTTAACACATTTTCGTCATTTTAACTGTAAAAGCACGTCTGAAACGAGTATTCAACATCGTATTGTGATAGGCACTTGTTCAGAGTGGGAAAACACACTGAGTGCATGAAAACCAGCTTTCCTTCAGCGGGAGCGCCATCAGCCTGTTTCTAACGCCTTTTAAGTGCATAAAACAAACGTCTGACAAGGAACATTGATTCTGTGTGAAATGAGTGCATTCGGGCATATGGTGACATGAAACAACTTTCTAAGGATGGATTATCAGGTTTTCGAGCTTTTAACACACTTTCATCACATTGCTCATTTTAACTGTCAAAGCACGTCTGAAACGAGTATTCAACATAATACTGTGATATGCCCTTGTTTCGAGTGGAAAAACACTTTGCGTCACTGAGTGCCTGAAACCAGCTTTCCTTCAGCAGGAGCGCCTTCAGCCTGTTTCTAACGCCTTTTCAGTGCCTAAAGCAAACGTCTGACAAGGAACATTGATTCTGTGTGAAATGAGTGCATTCGGGCATATGGTGACATGAAACAACTTTCTAAGGATGGATTATCAGGTTTTCGAGCTTTTAACACACTTTCATCACATTGCTCATTTTAACTGTCAAAGCACGTCTGAAACGAGTATTCAACATAATACTGTGATATGCCCTTGTTTCGAGTGGAAAAACACTTTGCGTCACTGAGTGCCTGAAACCAGCTTTCCTTCAGCAGGAGCGCCTTCAGCCTGTTTCTAACGCCTTTTCAGTGCCTAAAGCAAACGTCTGACAAGGAACATTGATTCTGTGTGAAATGAGTGCATTCGAGCATATGGTGACATGAAACAACTTTCTAAGGATGGATTATCAGGTTTTCGAGCTTTTAACACACTTTCATCACATTGCTCATTTTAACTGTCAAAGCACGTCTGAAACGAGTATTCAACATAATACTGTGATATGCCCTTGTTTCGAGTGGAAAAACACTTTGCGTCACTGAGTGCCTGAAACCAGCTTTCCTTCAGCAGGAGCGCCTTCAGCCTGTTTCTAACGCCTTTTCAGTGCCTAAAGCAAACGTCTAAGGAACATTGACTCTGTGGGAAATGAGTGCATTCGAGCATATGTGACATGAAACAACTTTCTAAGCCTGGATTTTCATGTTTTCTAGCTTTTAAAACATTTTCATCACATTGGTCATTTTAACTGTAAAAGCACGTCTGAAACGAGTTTTCAACATAATACTGTGATTATGCACTTGTTCAGAGTGGGAAAACACACTGTGTGTCACTGAGTGCATCAAACCAGCTTTCCTTCAGCAGGAGCGCCTTCAGCCTGTTTCCAACGCCTATTCAGTGCATAAAGCAAACGTCTGACAAGGAACATTGATTCTGTGTGAAATGAGTGCATATGTGACATGAAACAACTTTCTAAGGATGGATTATCATGTTTTCGAGCTTTTAACACATTTTCGTCATTTTAACTGTAAAAGCACGTCTGAAACGAGTATTCAACATCGTATTGTGATAGGCACTTGTTCAGAGTGGGAAAACACACTGAGTGCATGAAAACCAGCTTTCCTTCAGCGGGAGCGCCATCAGCCTGTTTCTAACGCCTTTTAAGTGCATAAAACAAACGTCTGACAAGGAACATTGATTCTGTGTGAAATGAGTGCATTCGAGCATATGGTGACATGAAACAACTTTCTAAGGATGGATTATCAGGTTTTCGAGCTTTTAACACACTTTCATCACATTGCTCATTTTAACTGTCAAAGCACGTCTGAAACGAGTTTTCAACATAATACTGTGATTATGCACTTGTTCAGAGTGGGAAAACACACTGTGTCACTGAGTGCATCAAACCAGCTTTCCTTCAGCAGGAGCGCCTTCAGCCTGTTTCCAACGCCTATTCAGTGCATAAAGCAAACGTCTGACAAGGAACATTGATTCTGTGTGAAATGAGTGTATATGTGACATGAAACAACTTTCTAAGGATGGATTATCATGTTTTCGAGCTTTTAACACATTTTCGTCATTTTAACTGTAAAAGCACGTCTGAAACGAGTATTCAACATCGTATTGTGATAGGCACTTGTTCAGAGTGGGAAAACACACTGAGTGCATGAAAACCAGCTTTCCTTCAGCGGGAGCGCCATCAGCCTGTTTCTAACGCCTTTTAAGTGCATAAAACAAACGTCTGACAAGGAACATTGATTCTGTGTGAAATGAGTGCATTCGAGCATATGTGACATGAAACAACTTTCTAAGGATGGATTATCAGGTTTTCGAGCTTTTAACACACTTTCATCACATTGCTCATTTTAACTGTCAAAGCACGTCTGAAACGAGTATTCAACATAATACTGTGATTATGCCCTTGTTTCGAGTGGAAAAACACTTTGCGTCACTGAGTGCCTGAAACCAGCTTTCCTTCAGCAGGAGCGCCTTCAGCCTGTTTCTAACGCCTTTTCAGTGCCTAAAGCAAACGTCTAAGGAGCATTGACTCTGTGGGAAATGAGTGCATTCGAGCATATGTGACATGAAACAACTTTCTAAGCCTGGATTTTCATGTTTTCTAGCTTTTAAAACATTTTCATCACATTGGTCATTTTAACTGTAAAAGCACGTCTGAAACGAGTTTTCAACATAATACTGTGATTATGCACTTGTTCAGAGTGGGAAAACACACTGTGTGTCACTGAGTGCATCAAACCAGCTTTCCTTCAGCAGGAGCGCCTTCAGCCTGTTTCCAACGCCTATTCAGTGCATAAAGCAAACGTCTGACAAGGAACATTGATTCTGTGTGAAATGAGTGCATATGTGACATGAAACAACTTTCTAAGGATGGATTATCATGTTTTCGAGCTTTTAACACATTTTCGTCATTTTAACTGTAAAAGCACGTCTGAAACGAGTATTCAACATCGTATTGTGATAGGCACTTGTTCAGAGTGGGAAAACACACTGAGTGCATGAAAACCAGCTTTCCTTCAGCGGGAGCGCCATCAGCCTGTTTCTAACGCCTTTTAAGTGCATAAAACAAAAGTCTGACAAGGAACATTGATTCTGTGTGAAATGAGTGCATTCGAGCATATGGTGACATGAAACAACTTTCTAAGGATGGATTATCAGGTTTTCGAGCTTTTAACACACTTTCATCACATTGCTCATTTTAACTGTCAAAGCACGTCTGAAACGAGTTTTCAACATAATACTGTGATTATGCACTTGTTCAGAGTGGGAAAACACACTGTGTGTCACTGAGTGCATCAAACCAGCTTTCCTTCAGCAGGAGCGCCTTCAGCCTGTTTCCAACGCCTATTCAGTGCATAAAGCAAACGTCTGACAAGGAACATTGATTCTGTGTGAAATGAGTGCATATGTGACATGAAACAACTTTCTAAGGATGGATTATCATGTTTTCGAGCTTTTAACACATTTTCGTCATTTTAACTGTAAAAGCACGTCTGAAACGAGTATTCAACATCGTATTGTGATAGGCACTTGTTCAGAGTGGGAAAACACACTGAGTGCATGAAAACCAGCTTTCCTTCAGCGGGAGCGCCATCAGCCTGTTTCTAACGCCTTTTAAGTGCATAAAACAAACGTCTGACAAGGAACATTGATTCTGTGTGAAATGAGTGCATTCGAGCATATGTGACATGAAACAACTTTCTAAGGATGGATTATCAGGTTTTCGAGCTTTTAACACACTTTCATCACATTGCTCATTTTAACTGTCAAAACACGTCTGAAACGAGTTTTCAAAATAATACTGTGATTATGCACTTGTTCAGAGTGGGAAAACACACTGTGTGCCACTGAGTGCATCAAACCAGCTTTCCTTCAGCAGGAGCGCCTTCAGCCTGTTTCCAACGCCTATTCAGTGCATAAAGCAAACGTCTGACAAGGAACATTGATTCTGTGTGAAATGAGTGCATATGTGACATGAAACAACTTTCTAAGGATGGATTATCATGTTTTCGAGCTTTTAACACATTTTCGTCATTTTAACTGTAAAAGCACGTCTGAAACGAGTATTCAACATCGTATTGTGATAGGCACTTGTTCAGAGTGGGAAAACACACTGAGTGCATGAAAACCAGCTTTCCTTCAGCGGGAGCGCCATCAGCCTGTTTCTAACGCCTTTTAAGTGCATAAAACAAACGTCTGACAAGGAACATTGATTCTGTGTGAAATGAGTGCATTCGGGCATATGGTGACATGAAACAACTTTCTAAGGATGGATTATCAGGTTTTCGAGCTTTTAACACACTTTCATCACATTGCTCATTTTAACTGTCAAAGCACGTCTGAAACGAGTATTCAACATAATACTGTGATATGCCCTTGTTTCGAGTGGAAAAACACTTTGCGTCACTGAGTGCCTGAAACCAGCTTTCCTTCAGCAGGAGCGCCTTCAGCCTGTTTCTAACGCCTTTTCAGTGCCTAAAGCAAACGTCTGACAAGGAACATTGATTCTGTGTGAAATGAGTGCATTCGAGCATATGGTGACATGAAACAACTTTCTAAGGATGGATTATCAGGTTTTCGAGCTTTTAACACACTTTCATCACATTGCTCATTTTAACTGTCAAAGCACGTCTGAAACGAGTATTCAACATAATACTGTGATATGCCCTTGTTTCGAGTGGAAAAACACTTTGCGTCACTGAGTGCCTGAAACCAGCTTTCCTTCAGCAGGAGCGCCTTCAGCCTGTTTCTAACGCCTTTTCAGTGCCTAAAGCAAACGTCTAAGGAACATTGACTCTGTGGGAAATGAGTGCATTCGAGCATATGTGACATGAAACAACTTTCTAAGCCTGGATTTTCATGTTTTCTAGCTTTTAAAACATTTTCATCACATTGGTCATTTTAACTGTAAAAGCACGTCTGAAACGAGTTTTCAACATAATACTGTGATTATGCACTTGTTCAGAGTGGGAAAACACACTGTGTGTCACTGAGTGCATCAAACCAGCTTTCCTTCAGCAGGAGCGCCTTCAGCCTGTTTCCAACGCCTATTCAGTGCATAAAGCAAACGTCTGACAAGGAACATTGATTCTGTGTGAAATGAGTGCATATGTGACATGAAACAACTTTCTAAGGATGGATTATCATGTTTTCGAGCTTTTAACACATTTTCGTCATTTTAACTGTAAAAGCACGTCTGAAACGAGTATTCAACATCGTATTGTGATAGGCACTTGTTCAGAGTGGGAAAACACACTGAGTGCATGAAAACCAGCTTTCCTTCAGCGGGAGCGCCATCAGCCTGTTTCTAACGCCTTTTAAGTGCATAAAACAAACGTCTGACAAGGAACATTGATTCTGTGTGAAATGAGTGCATTCGAGCATATGGTGACATGAAACAACTTTCTAAGGATGGATTATCAGGTTTTCGAGCTTTTAACACACTTTCATCACATTGCTCATTTTAACTGTCAAAGCACGTCTGAAACGAGTTTTCAACATAATACTGTGATTATGCACTTGTTCAGAGTGGGAAAACACACTGTGTCACTGAGTGCATCAAACCAGCTTTCCTTCAGCAGGAGCGCCTTCAGCCTGTTTCCAACGCCTATTCAGTGCATAAAGCAAACGTCTGACAAGGAACATTGATTCTGTGTGAAATGAGTGCATATGTGACATGAAACAACTTTCTAAGGATGGATTATCATGTTTTCGAGCTTTTAACACATTTTCGTCATTTTAACTGTAAAAGCACGTCTGAAACGAGTATTCAACATCGTATTGTGATAGGCACTTGTTCAGAGTGGGAAAACACACTGAGTGCATGAAAACCAGCTTTCCTTCAGCGGGAGCGCCATCAGCCTGTTTCTAACGCCTTTTAAGTGCATAAAACAAACGTCTGACAAGGAACATTGATTCTGTGTGAAATGAGTGCATTCGAGCATATGTGACATGAAACAACTTTCTAAGGATGGATTATCAGGTTTTCGAGCTTTTAACACACTTTCATCACATTGCTCATTTTAACTGTCAAAGCACGTCTGAAACGAGTATTCAACATAATACTGTGATTATGCCCTTGTTTCGAGTGGAAAAACACTTTGCGTCACTGAGTGCCTGAAACCAGCTTTCCTTCAGCAGGAGCGCCTTCAGCCTGTTTCTAACGCCTTTTCAGTGCCTAAAGCAAACGTCTAAGGAGCATTGACTCTGTGGGAAATGAGTGCATTCGAGCATATGTGACATGAAACAACTTTCTAAGCCTGGATTTTCATGTTTTCTAGCTTTTAAAACATTTTCATCACATTGGTCATTTTAACTGTAAAAGCACGTCTGAAACGAGTTTTCAACATAATACTGTGATTATGCACTTGTTCAGAGTGGGAAAACACACTGTGTGTCACTGAGTGCATCAAACCAGCTTTCCTTCAGCAGGAGCGCCTTCAGCCTGTTTCCAACGCCTATTCAGTGCATAAAGCAAACGTCTGACAAGGAACATTGATTCTGTGTGAAATGAGTGCATATGTGACATGAAACAACTTTCTAAGGATGGATTATCATGTTTTCGAGCTTTTAACACATTTTCGTCATTTTAACTGTAAAAGCACGTCTGAAACGAGTATTCAACATCGTATTGTGATAGGCACTTGTTCAGAGTGGGAAAACACACTGAGTGCATGAAAACCAGCTTTCCTTCAGCGGGAGCGCCATCAGCCTGTTTCTAACGCCTTTTAAGTGCATAAAACAAAAGTCTGACAAGGAACATTGATTCTGTGTGAAATGAGTGCATTCGAGCATATGGTGACATGAAACAACTTTCTAAGGATGGATTATCAGGTTTTCGAGCTTTTAACACACTTTCATCACATTGCTCATTTTAACTGTCAAAGCACGTCTGAAACGAGTTTTCAACATAATACTGTGATTATGCACTTGTTCAGAGTGGGAAAACACACTGTGTGTCACTGAGTGCATCAAACCAGCTTTCCTTCAGCAGGAGCGCCTTCAGCCTGTTTCCAACGCCTATTCAGTGCATAAAGCAAACGTCTGACAAGGAACATTGATTCTGTGTGAAATGAGTGCATATGTGACATGAAACAACTTTCTAAGGATGGATTATCATGTTTTCGAGCTTTTAACACATTTTCGTCATTTTAACTGTAAAAGCACGTCTGAAACGAGTATTCAACATCGTATTGTGATAGGCACTTGTTCAGAGTGGGAAAACACACTGAGTGCATGAAAACCAGCTTTCCTTCAGCGGGAGCGCCATCAGCCTGTTTCTAACGCCTTTTAAGTGCATAAAACAAACGTCTGACAAGGAACATTGATTCTGTGTGAAATGAGTGCATTCGAGCATATGGTGACATGAAACAACTTTCTAAGGATGGATTATCAGGTTTTCGAGCTTTTAACACACTTTCATCACATTGCTCATTTTAACTGTCAAAGCACGTCTGAAACGAGTTTTCAACATAATACTGTGATTATGCACTTGTTCAGAGTGGGAAAACACACTGTGTCACTGAGTGCATCAAACCAGCTTTCCTTCAGCAGGAGCGCCTTCAGCCTGTTTCCAACGCCTATTCAGTGCATAAAGCAAACGTCTGACAAGGAACATTGATTCTGTGTGAAATGAGTGCATATGTGACATGAAACAACTTTCTAAGGATGGATTATCATGTTTTCGAGCTTTTAACACATTTTCGTCATTTTAACTGTAAAAGCACGTCTGAAACGAGTATTCAACATCGTATTGTGATAGGCACTTGTTCAGAGTGGGAAAACACACTGAGTGCATGAAAACCAGCTTTCCTTCAGCGGGAGCGCCATCAGCCTGTTTCTAACGCCTTTTAAGTGCATAAAACAAACGTCTGACAAGGAACATTGATTCTGTGTGAAATGAGTGCATTCGAGCATATGGTGACATGAAACAACTTTCTAAGGATGGATTATCAGGTTTTCGAGCTTTTAACACACTTTCATCACATTGCTCATTTTAACTGTCAAAGCACGTCTGAAACGAGTTTTCAACATAATACTGTGATTATGCACTTGTTCAGAGTGGGAAAACACACTGTGTGTCACTGAGTGCATCAAACCAGCTTTCCTTCAGCAGGAGCGCCTTCAGCCTGTTTCCAACGCCTATTCAGTGCATAAAGCAAACGTCTGACAAGGAACATTGATTCTGTGTGAAATGAGTGCATATGTGACATGAAACAACTTTCTAAGGATGGATTATCATGTTTTCGAGCTTTTAACACATTTTCGTCATTTTAACTGTAAAAGCACGTCTGAAACGAGTATTCAACATCGTATTGTGATAGGCACTTGTTCAGAGTGGGAAAACACACTGAGTGCATGAAAACCAGCTTTCCTTCAGCGGGAGCGCCATCAGCCTGTTTCTAACGCCTTTTAAGTGCATAAAACAAACGTCTGACAAGGAACATTGATTCTGTGTGAAATGAGTGCATTCGAGCATATGTGACATGAAACAACTTTCTAAGGATGGATTATCAGGTTTTCGAGCTTTTAACACACTTTCATCACATTGCTCATTTTAACTGTCAAAGCACGTCTGAAACGAGTATTCAACATAATACTGTGATTATGCCCTTGTTTCGAGTGGAAAAACACTTTGCGTCACTGAGTGCCTGAAACCAGCTTTCCTTCAGCAGGAGCGCCTTCAGCCTGTTTCTAACGCCTTTTCAGTGCCTAAAGCAAACGTCTAAGGAGCATTGACTCTGTGGGAAATGAGTGCATTCGAGCATATGTGACATGAAACAACTTTCTAAGCCTGGATTTTCATGTTTTCTAGCTTTTAAAACATTTTCATCACATTGGTCATTTTAACTGTAAAAGCACGTCTGAAACGAGTTTTCAACATAATACTGTGATTATGCACTTGTTCAGAGTGGGAAAACACACTGTGTGTCACTGAGTGCATCAAACCAGCTTTCCTTCAGCAGGAGCGCCTTCAGCCTGTTTCCAACGCCTATTCAGTGCATAAAGCAAACGTCTGACAAGGAACATTGATTCTGTGTGAAATGAGTGCATATGTGACATGAAACAACTTTCTAAGGATGGATTATCATGTTTTCGAGCTTTTAACACATTTTCGTCATTTTAACTGTAAAAGCACGTCTGAAACGAGTATTCAACATCGTATTGTGATAGGCACTTGTTCAGAGTGGGAAAACACACTGAGTGCATGAAAACCAGCTTTCCTTCAGCGGGAGCGCCATCAGCCTGTTTCTAACGCCTTTTAAGTGCATAAAACAAAAGTCTGACAAGGAACATTGATTCTGTGTGAAATGAGTGCATTCGAGCATATGGTGACATGAAACAACTTTCTAAGGATGGATTATCAGGTTTTCGAGCTTTTAACACACTTTCATCACATTGCTCATTTTAACTGTCAAAGCACGTCTGAAACGAGTTTTCAACATAATACTGTGATTATGCACTTGTTCAGAGTGGGAAAACACACTGTGTCACTGAGTGCATCAAACCAGCTTTCCTTCAGCAGGAGCGCCTTCAGCCTGTTTCCAACGCCTATTCAGTGCATAAAGCAAACGTCTGACAAGGAACATTGATTCTGTGTGAAATGAGTGCATATGTGACATGAAACAACTTTCTAAGGATGGATTATCATGTTTTCGAGCTTTTAACACATTTTCGTCATTTTAACTGTAAAAGCACGTCTGAAACGAGTATTCAACATCGTATTGTGATAGGCACTTGTTCAGAGTGGGAAAACACACTGAGTGCATGAAAACCAGCTTTCCTTCAGCGGGAGCGCCATCAGCCTGTTTCTAACGCCTTTTAAGTGCATAAAACAAACGTCTGACAAGGAACATTGATTCTGTGTGAAATGAGTGCATTCGAGCATATGTGACATGAAACAACTTTCTAAGGATGGATTATCAGGTTTTCGAGCTTTTAACACACTTTCATCACATTGCTCATTTTAACTGTCAAAGCACGTCTGAAACGAGTATTCAACATAATACTGTGATTATGCCCTTGTTTCGAGTGGAAAAACACTTTGCGTCACTGAGTGCCTGAAACCAGCTTTCCTTCAGCAGGAGCGCCTTCAGCCTGTTTCTAACGCCTTTTCAGTGCCTAAAGCAAACGTCTAAGGAGCATTGACTCTGTGGGAAATGAGTGCATTCGAGCATATGTGACATGAAACAACTTTCTAAGCCTGGATTTTCATGTTTTCTAGCTTTTAAAACATTTTCATCACATTGGTCATTTTAACTGTAAAAGCACGTCTGAAACGAGTTTTCAACATAATACTGTGATTATGCACTTGTTCAGAGTGGGAAAACACACTGTGTGTCACTGAGTGCATCAAACCAGCTTTCCTTCAGCAGGAGCGCCTTCAGCCTGTTTCCAACGCCTATTCAGTGCATAAAGCAAACGTCTGACAAGGAACATTGATTCTGTGTGAAATGAGTGCATATGTGACATGAAACAACTTTCTAAGGATGGATTATCATGTTTTCGAGCTTTTAACACATTTTCGTCATTTTAACTGTAAAAGCACGTCTGAAACGAGTATTCAACATCGTATTGTGATAGGCACTTGTTCAGAGTGGGAAAACACACTGAGTGCATGAAAACCAGCTTTCCTTCAGCGGGAGCGCCATCAGCCTGTTTCTAACGCCTTTTAAGTGCATAAAACAAAAGTCTGACAAGGAACATTGATTCTGTGTGAAATGAGTGCATTCGAGCATATGGTGACATGAAACAACTTTCTAAGGATGGATTATCAGGTTTTCGAGCTTTTAACACACTTTCATCACATTGCTCATTTTAACTGTCAAAGCACGTCTGAAACGAGTTTTCAACATAATACTGTGATTATGCACTTGTTCAGAGTGGGAAAACACACTGTGTGTCACTGAGTGCATCAAACCAGCTTTCCTTCAGCAGGAGCGCCTTCAGCCTGTTTCCAACGCCTATTCAGTGCATAAAGCAAACGTCTGACAAGGAACATTGATTCTGTGTGAAATGAGTGCATATGTGACATGAAACAACTTTCTAAGGATGGATTATCATGTTTTCGAGCTTTTAACACATTTTCGTCATTTTAACTGTAAAAGCACGTCTGAAACGAGTATTCAACATCGTATTGTGATAGGCACTTGTTCAGAGTGGGAAAACACACTGAGTGCATGAAAACCAGCTTTCCTTCAGCGGGAGCGCCATCAGCCTGTTTCTAACGCCTTTTAAGTGCATAAAACAAACGTCTGACAAGGAACATTGATTCTGTGTGAAATGAGTGCATTCGAGCATATGTGACATGAAACAACTTTCTAAGGATGGATTATCAGGTTTTCGAGCTTTTAACACACTTTCATCACATTGCTCATTTTAACTGTCAAAACACGTCTGAAACGAGTTTTCAAAATAATACTGTGATTATGCACTTGTTCAGAGTGGGAAAACACACTGTGTGCCACTGAGTGC